>NC_136691.1:12453286-12685786 GCF_947650265.1 Symphodus melops
TTTCTGTCTGGTTTTGTCTGCAACAGAAACAGGGTAGAGAATGTGGGCAGGGGTAGGAGGAATCCCTTAGCTACATTACTGCATGGTTTTCCTCAAGCTATAAAAGGTATTTTAAGAAGAATGTTATAAATGCTGTTGCTTACAGATAAAAGGATGTGGAAAAGTATGCCTTGAATGGAGGTGAAAAAAAATCCATAAAGGTGAGAAAATGGAGACAAATAACCGAGATTTAAAAATGTCCTACAGCCTTCTGTTCACCTCTTACTAAGAACAAAAAAATAAAATTATCTCACTCGATATTCACAGTTATATTTTGCCTGTTATAGCTCTGCTAGGCCTCTCTTTGAAGAACTTTTTATCCTGCTTACCAACGGACATGCTAGCTGCCAAAAGGGGATTATAACAGTGAGAAAAAAAAAATCTATTTTAGGGACATGGCTGGCTTGTGGTAATATGTATACCATAGTACACCACAACAATCAGAACACCAGTAGAGAAACAATAAAATAAACATTCCCCCTGTCATCCAAGAGTGATCTTTTTGTATTAAAAAAAAAACAACCTAAGATGGTGACAAGCCAAAACACCACACTCAAAGCTTCAAAAAAGCTGTCCACAAACCAATTGCTGATGTCAGATCCACTTCTTATAAACAGTCTATGGGTGGAGCAACCAACATTGTGGACAGATTGACCTACAGTATGTCTACAACTACATCATAATTTGGCAGTTAAGCAAATTTGTGACTGATTAACAATTATGACTAAATCAGCACACAGTTATAAGTCAAATATGAGATATTGTAAGTTCAGCATCAAAGGTTGTAGGTAAAACATTTAATGTAGGACTCTGGAACAAAGTGAACTTAAAGGTAAAAGAAAGGAGGGTGAATTAAAATTATTGCTAAATGTGTGCGTGGACAATTGACATTAAGTGTTCATTCACACCCATCAGAACAAAACAGGACAATAATGACAACCTAACCCTTGCAGAAACGTGGGTTTAAAGTATGAAGAAATGGACTGACTAAACCAAAAAAAAAGGTGTGTATTTGGTGTATCATTGACAGAAGAGAGAAAAAAAGGGAACCAACGTTTTGGTCATGATTAAATGCAATGCTCCTGCTTTTGTCTCTCAGTTCACCTTGACCTTTCTTGCATTTCCCTCTTACTGTGCCACTCCTCATAACGTTCTGTGCCTCTCACTCATGGAGCCAAAGCTATAAATTCAGCTTGTTTCCATCTTTTCAAGATTATTCCTCTGTGTGCCAGCAAATTAAAAAAAAGTGCAAGTACAGTGATTTGCACCACAAATATGCTTTCAAATTGCCATGTGTATCTGCACAGTAGGCATGCTGTACACACGCTTGTTTTAGTTTTAAACGTATATTATGGACAAAGACGCCGGCTTAGTTGAAAAGGTTGAGGCTATGGTCTCTGTCGTCACTGCCAAGACACGGCTCGTTCGTTTTTGAAACTTGAGAAACAACACTGACATTATTTATGTGCCCGAAGTGTTGGAAACTATTGAACTACCAACGGAGTACCGCTTTTCAAGCACAAGACTGAAGATGAACCCATGTGCACCTGGCTTAAAACAATAATCTCGCAGAAACCTCAGGGGACTCATTGTCTTTGAATCCCGTCCATCAGATCGATTTTATGGGGGGCTTGATAAGCTACAAGCCATGACCTGCAACTTACCCTGCTTGGCCTCCAGAACCCCCCCTGGTTTGTAGTTGTGTGGTCAGCCTCCATTAAGCTGCCAATTGGGAACACATGCCATTCCTAAGAACTCTGCGGGACTCTGGGATCTGGTGACAGTGGCTCTTGGCTTACAGATAGTCGATGCTAAAATGAGATACACTTAAGGGCAACCAAATGGGGGGGGGGGCATAGTACGAAGCAGGAGAGGGGCAGTGTGGGCAAGTAGTGTAATGTGAGGCACTGATGACCACGTTTCAATGAGTTCATGTTTATCCCTCCTCAAATTAAAGATGTTATAAAATGTTAAAATAAAATGTTCTATATCGACTCCCTGGCACAGGAAGGGTTAAGTCGAAGCTACTGGCTCTCATCTCCACTTGATTTAACATTGTTTATTCAGTCTGTGTACACACTGCAGGAAGTGAAATCCCATTAGGGCTTGCCTGATTGTTGACATGCTGGTTACATTCACAGTACCTCACATACATTCTTAATGGGAGTTTGTTATCAGTGGAAAAAAGCTTGTATAGCTCATATACAGTATGGTACACCTCCATTCACGATCATGCCTTGATTTACAGCATATGAAGAGGAGCTCACATACTGAATCAAAAGCTTTCATTTTAATCAATAAAGCATGAATCTTTAACTTGTTTATATGGGCCAATGTTTCGTTCTTCTTTTACTTTTCCCTGAGTTTTATACATATTTGATTTAGTCTTGAAAACATGTTTGAGCGTGTTTCAGGAGTGTGTGTGACCTCTTACCTGTCTGTCCTTGAGTTTGAGCTTGAGCCTGCAAGAAGAAGAAGAAGAAGAAGAAGAAGAAGAAGAAGAAGATTTACTGTATAGATCCCTGAAGGGAAATTAAGTGTTTACAGTCTGAGTTTACACACTAAGTGACTGAGCTGCCCCCGGCAGGCGCTGCTGAGCTGGTTGGATGGGGGGAGCTGGGGATCAAATCCTCAACCTTCCAATTGAGAGATGATGACTCTATCCACTGAGCCACAGCCGCCCATCAAAAAAAACAAAAAACCTGAGTAAGCCTGTACAAATTTAGCACAGAGGCAGATGTGCTTCATTAAGTAGAACGTTGACATGATTTTTCAAAACCTACAGTACATATATCTTCAACATCACAACAAAAGATACTAGACACACAAGGTTCAAGTGTAAATAATTCTTTTTTTATTCAAATTATACCAAATTATTTCAATTCTTCATTTCCAAATTAAGACCAAAGTCTCAAACAAAAAACCGGGCCCAGGTTTGCTGAGTTCTTCCAAGTAGAGCTACAACAAGATCACATGGTCGACACACCATCCAAGACAACCACTACACAAGAAAACATTACCTGCTGACCCAACTGGGGCATCGCAATATGTTGAACTATCTTATAGAGGGGACACTTCTTATATTTCAACACTATGGGGTACGTTTTGGTCGTCGGCCTGCAAAAAATATAGGTTCACAAAAAAAAAAAAACCAGTCTCCAGGGTTGGTTCTGCCCTTTCATCAACCATGAATACCACTGTTTGAACGCTATTCATTTATTTTAGTATCTTACTACTGCTCCTTTACTCCCACTCAAAAGCATTATAAACTGTATGGCACTCAGAGGATTTTACATTCATTGGTTTTCATGTACACGTTCGTACATAGACCCTTACCTGACAACTGATGCAAAGCTGTTGAAAAACTGGCACATTAGTTTCCGACTGAAAACACAGATGTCATTTTCGTGCTCAGTGTCATTGTTTCATACAAAGAAAATGACTTTTACCCATAGATACATCCATAGTCTTAAAATGAGGTGTGGGCAGAACATTAGATTGTGCCAATGAAGAACAAAAGCATGTTCTTCGGTCGATTGATCAATAATTGAAAGGCTGGTTATGATGGAAGTAACGAGGCAGGTTAACACCACTCTGTTTGTGACATACACAGCCCTGTCAACATTAAATTAGATGACATAAGATTAGATTAGATTAGATAGTTTCTTGTCCACAGAGGGGAAATTTGCCTATGGTGTGTAGAAAACACACATCTCTGTGCAACTACACAAACATAACACAAGAGAGGAAAACCAAAAAAACACAGCAGGTATGGCATAAAATACTACTTTCTGTTTTGTGCTGTAGTTTTGCTGATGAAAGTTGAGTGGGACCAAATAAACACTACCATTTTTAATGACAGAAACTTTGATTTCTGCAGCTTGTGTGGATGGATGATTTCTTGTATGCTTTTCCTTTCAGTGGAGATTCTTAACGAATTGACAATTTTAATGTCAATTTTCGAGGAGCATTGTGACATCGGTTGCTTTAATGCATATTTCTCTCAGTTTAAACTGTTGATCTCTTTTTTCCTCCTTGATTCTTACTTTGCGTCCAGAGCAGAGGGAAGTGGAGTCAAACAAACCCTTAACCCAACTTAAGGCAAGGGGCAATAGATAAAGACAAAAAAATATCATATTTAATTGTTTACATTTGATCGTTTTCTATTTCAAAAAAGGTTAAACTACAGGTAACCATGACAACATCACTGTTTTGCCTGCCAGGTTTAGGTTACCTTTCACTCGTATATGAGATCTATTCAAGGGTTAATGCGAGTCCATTACTGTGATGCAACAGTTTACTTTGTGAAACAGCCAATTCCCTGTGATGTAACAGCAGGTCTCATGCTGCCATAGTTCACTTGGACATCCAGCAATTGGTCCTGTCATACAGCTGTTGTGTTCAGCAGCATTGAACGTATTCAAACATCACTTTTCTCTTTCTACCTTCTTACGCATCGTGCTAGTTGCTGTGATGCAGGTGTGTGGTGTGTGTGTGTGTGTGTGTGTGTGTGTGTGTGTGTGTGTGTGTGTGTGTGTGTGTTTGTGAGGCAGCACTTTACACCGTGACGAAGCAGAGGGCTGTCTGATGCAGCAATCAGCTTTACAAGTTAGCACAGCTTTGAGTGACAGGCCGCTACATTTCCTGAAGCTATTGACCATGTATGTGAAAATCCTTAAATATGGCACAGTAAGAGGATTACGCCTAATCCACTTAAGAGTTTAAGATTATTACCGTAATGTATAGGCAATATACTGTATGATCGAAACATGAGAAATAATACGACAAGTTCACACATCATGTGAGTCTCATTAAAAAAAAAAAAAACGGTTGATAAATAGAGGTATTTTACTGCAAAAATTGCAACCGTGAAAGAGGTGTGATGTGCATAGCATGGACCAACAAAATGTCATTATCAGCATCACAACATTAGATTGCAAACATTCAATAACACTCTTACAGTATGACTGACTGTTATGGTCACTCTAAAGAGCTACGTCTGTCCTTACATTTGAATATAAGTTGGAATAATTTTCATTTAATGTTATTGGTATTATCAGACACTTCACCAAATAAACTTTAAATCAACATTTACCTTTTCTCTTCAATTGTAATTTGATTGACAGTCGTGCACAGCCAAGCGAAAGTAATCACATGTAAATGACTTAAGTGGCCAGAAATAGGCTCATTTTTCTCAGAACATGCAGGGAATGTTTTAAGCTCACCTTTTACTGGCCCCTTTAAACTGCTAAGCTCCCAGAAATACCTACCGCTCCTGGGCACAGTGTTTGTTTCCAGCAATTAGCAACAGCTAATTAGCTGCACCACTGGTCAGCGTAAACAATTAAACAACAAGGTATGGCTGATTGGCATGGTCAACATGCTGTTATACACATTATCATGTATCACATTTTAAAAGCAGCCATTAATCATAGATTACTGATGTGCTAAAATACTGTATCTAATGCAGAAGCTGGATACTGACGTTACAGCTCATATCATGTTGCACGTCTTTGGGTGTATATGTGTGTCAAGCTGTTTCACTCTGTAAATTGATTTGAGAACATGAAATACTTTCAAAGAAACTTTCATGTTTAAAAGAAAATGAATCAGTACATTTTGATAATTAATCATGATTAATAAGTGTGCAATTCCATTAAATTTCATATTTTCAAAAAAATGTTCGGGTTTTATTTTGAAATTTAGTTCGCTGAGAAAACTTGTTTTAAATTCAACCCTGCTTTTATTTTGAAATAAAGTAAGGACCCTTGGAACATTGAAGGTTCAACATTACCTAACCACAGAAAGATGTGGTTAGGAAATATTGAGGATGGAAAAGATAATGAAAACAACTAAAGAGGACGGTTAATAAAGAAAAAGGTTTGAAGTCACAAGGTGAATAATTTTAATCGTCAACTGAGTTGTCTGAAACACTTTTCACACAACCTTTTGAAAATATCAAGATAATTTCAGGAGAACTGCTACGGAGATTCATTATATGCTTCATACAGCAGGGGACTATCCCTGTACGACGTAAGAGGGGCAGGGGTCTGAGAAAGATGTGATTGTGAACCAACAACGCTGAAGTAGTGGACAAAGAAACAGAATTTTGTTACACAACACGATGATGACAATATTTGCCTTTATATCTACGCTATGTAGAGTCCAACAGAAAGACAAACTCAAGAAAAGAGCCAAGAACAACATATGAGAGAACAGAAAATGTGATGCAGCCTTTTAATTACATGCACAGCGATCAAAGTGGTTGCATGCATACATTCTATGAACTGTGCAGCAGTCACAGTATAGACTCCCCCTTCAATCGGCTCCAGGTGATTTATCAGGACAATATCCTGATCTGTTCTCACATCAGCTCACATGGAATTGCTGAGGGAAAAAAACTAGGGGTCTGGCAAACGAAGAAAGATTCTGCTGTATCCTGAGTTTTTAAGCAGATTTCTGCAAGCGTGAAAGTCCTGTGAGTGTTTTTTTTTTTTTTTTTTTTTTTTTTTTTAGAGAAATGAGATATCATAGATGCTCCAACGATTTTCTTTTTGATCACTGTGAGGCTTCAAGGTGCACCGATAAAGACAAAAATCATTTAGACCTTAATCAATTGAGATTATCTAGTTATTGTCTATTTCAAAAGAAAGATTTTTGTTTATTCCAAGCGCTTCCAAACCTTTTTTATGCAAGCCTAGGCTCTATAAGAGGATTTCAAGTAACCCTTTTCATGATTATTTCAAATTTGTATTGAGTGATTTTATTTTAACGATATTACTTAAGTTACATACAAGTTGATATTGTCTGTTTCATCAACTTTTAATTTTTGAGTAGGACAACTGCTTGCACTAATAGAATCTCAGTATTTGAACAAGTCATTCATCAAGCTCACCACTTCTACTGGCGGACATATAAGCTTATATATAAGTGCTTCAAAAGTTTATCTGTTCTGTTTAAATAGCTATTACAACTGTTGGATCACTGAACTAACTTCCTTCACTGTTTATCCAACACAAAATGTTTAGCTAAAAAAATACATTTTTTCAATACGGCATGATTCACCTCCCTGGATTAGAAAAACCTGAACCTTAAAGTTGACTAAACAGTATGAGACCTCTTCTTTCCATTTCTCTTCTTTCAGTGTTAAAAGTTTCAACAGTTAAGACACTTTGAGCAAAGAAAACCTGACAACAACGTACATATTTACTTGAATACTTAAAAGTTAGTTTAATTGGCTGCTATTTAGCTATTACCTTTTTGTGAAAGTTTATTTAGTTGCCAGTAAAGTACACACAAAGCCGTTTTTAGTTGTTGTTGTTGTTGTTTTTAAACTGCCAGTGACGTATTTCAGGAGGATGTAACATTGAGATGCAATTGACTGGAACGTTAACTTCAACAAATCTTTTTTATTGCTTGAAAAATTATTACACAGCCATGAATTCAGACTGATTCTTCAGAAAAAACATTTTACAGGAAGAGAAATACTTTTTTGGATGTAGCCTACAAATACTAAGTAATACTAAAATGCTATTGAGAAATATTTGGCAGATAATTGTAGATAAATGAACATTTAACAAAGGTGCTACAAAATGTTACTTTTTTTACAAATTATTATAAAATAATTTAGTCCTTCATTATTTTAACTGAATGATTGTACATACATTTAAGCAAACTATTTAGAGTATTTAAAAAGTTTAGAAATCACTTCTCTTTGTTTAAAATGACTGTCACAATGTAGGGGTTAACTATCACAACATCTTCATTTGAGCTTCTTAAATAAGAGGAGCTTCTTTGCAGCTTCTGAACTTCTGGTAGGCTTGAACTGTAAGATCAGCAATTTCAGAATGAAGTTTGCATTGATTACTTAACAACAAAATACCAGCACGGTGAGTGAGTAATGGGTGAACTGTTATCCAGTGAGGGCAGTACGCAAGAGGGACCAGAGTTTGGGTCATTATGGGGAAAAGTCAAGGAGACACTGCTCAGCATGTTTATTGTCTTGGGCAGCTGATGCCAGTGAAATGTTCTGGTCAAAGTTTGTTGTGGTCATTCAGAAGAGAAAAAAAATTATCCCTGTGTCTGCCATGAGGGAATGAGATCAGAGCCCTGAGTCATAGAGGAGGGAGGGAAAGCGCAAGAAAAGAAAGAACGAAAATATATAAAAGAAGGGAGAGGTTAACAATGAAAAAGCATCAACTTCCACCGAATTACTGTAGCAAAAGCTCAACTTCTCCGACGTGGCACTATCATGAGACAGCACTGTCAAATACAACAGGAAATCTGGAAAATGTGACCTCATTTTAGGAGTTGCCATTAAATAGATTACAAAGGTATTAGATAGAAGGTATTATAAATTAACAATAAGAGATACACATCACACCATAGATCATTCTTGTGCTTCTATTAAAGCACCTTGTTAGGGAGTCAAGTGAAAGGTCAAATGTCATGGAGGAGAAGGGATGTTAGATTTATAGTATGTGGGGGTAAAGAGCCAAATGTTTACAATGAGAGGGAGGCTGCAGTATAAAACTGGAGTATATTTATATTATATCAGGGCTTTTATATACATTTTCTTATGTAAAACAAAGTCAAGCTAGCTGCAATTAATCATAGTGTTATCTTTAAAGTTGATATGAAGAGAAATACATGTACAATATAAACAGTATGGAAAGGATTAATGTAGAAGCTATTTCCATATTTGTACATGGAAACATTGGCTGTAAATGGTGAATTTCATAAAACCAATTCTATTATTGTTGTATTTGTTATTTAAGATGATCACATTAAAAGTGGTGATATATTTTAAATCAATCAAAGTAAAATAATATTCTGATAAATGCTGTTAAAATGCATCTTGAACAATAACAAATGAATATAAAGCCAGATAAGAAGTCAAACAATAACTTTCATGCACGCACATGAGCAGAGCTGCAGTCAGATTAATCTTTTGGACTTTGGGATTGTAAGTGTCAGGTTTCAGTTTGAGAGTATGTCTCTTACATACTTTCCTTGAAAAAAATGTTGTATGTGCCAACATTCCCGGTCGTATAATCACTGATTTTCTTTTGGGTGAACGAAAGAGAAAATCGGAGTTGTTCTTAAACCTAATCTCAAAATGTCATGCTTGTTTTAAGTCAGCTTCCTTGCTTGTTCTCTGGGTGATTTGTGGTTGATCAGGAGTTAGATAGTTCTGCCAAATTTTTAACACTGAGCCCTTGTGGATTCCCTAACAAGGCCAGGCCTGTCTAATACACAAAACACAACACAAATCCAGCTACATTCTGCCTGATTTGCAGTAATTCCCCCAGCTCACATCACTTCCTCAATTGTAGATCTCTCAGATATGCAACACAAATATTTTACACCACCATGAAAGGGTTTTGCCATGGGATAATTGGGGTACAAACTGACTTGGCCAGTCTCATTCAAGTGTTTTTGAGCGTGAAAATTCTATTGATCCTGCACTGAGCAGATTATAAAAGAACATTTCCGTAAAAAAAGAAAAAGAAAAAAAAAAGATTCCCAGCAATTAAAGTCTACATTCAAAAATCTTAAATCAAAACCTTATCATTATGGAGATGATCTTTTTATGGCATGTACTTGCTTACAAGGCTGGTCACAGCAGACAGAGGCGTTTCTTGTCAACAGGCAAGGCATGCAACTGCTTGGGGCCCCTGATCAGTAGGGGGCCCAACCGAGGATTGACAAACTTATGTAGCAGTGAATCAAAATTTTGCAATGACAGTAGAAAACCTTCCTGTATCTGAAGTTGCACTGCTAAGGGTTCCTGTAATGTGCCACTTAATGTTGCTGTTGGTGTCAGAACATATTTTTACATAATGGTGATGAATGTGCTAGTGGAAAGGGCCCCCAGTGAATATTGCTTTTAGCCCCAACGGCCTCCAGAATCTCCCCTGACAGCAGATGTTGGTTTAAAAATAATGATGGTTCACCTCACTCTGTCTGCATGGTGAAAGACAGTTTTTCTTGACAATGTAACAATCTAGCATTTCTCCGCTAAATAAGGAGAAATGTTGAATCTCTGCAATTAAATACAAAAGAGGACAATGTAGAACGATGCTCTTTAGGTAAAATGTCATCAGATCATTTTTTAGATGTGAGTTGGTGCTTTACAGCTGAAATAGAATTACTGAATATAGAAGATTAACTCCCCTCACTCCTCTGATCCATTGATGAGGAAAGAAGTCTTCGCTTACTGACAAAATTAAGTTCAGCAGATAACCCATGTATAAAATCATCTTGTTTTCACACTTTAATTGTACATATTAAACAAACAAGGTATGCTGTGTTAGATGAACATTGGATGCAGAATAAAGAAAGTGATGAAAGGAGAGGGGTTTTTGGAAAAGGGATCTCTTTTGTGTTAAACTGATCTTCTAACTGCATCATTGGCAAGCATGCACACAAGCACAGTCTTGGACAGGCCCAGTGAATGGTAATGCTGCGGTAATGAGTGTAAGCTGGACTACACCCATGTGACGGGTTAGTGGGTGCAACCATGCTGGCAAAACCAAAGTAAAAAGGGATAGTTTTGAGTGAGAGAATAGTTGAAATTTTGGAGATATTTATCACTTATGCAAATCTACAGTTGAAAGGTTCCCTCTGAATTGAGTTTCGAGGCACTAAGACAGAAGAAATTATAATGTTACAACAAGCACTTTTGTATGTTCTCTTTGCCCTTTGCTCAGTTTCTCTATAAGTCCATGTCTTTTTCTGTCATTCAAACACAAACATACAGATGAATAAGCAGACACTGCACCAGTGTAATTCCCCCTGAGCTTTCCCTTCCTCCACCTTATTCCTTCTCAATCATGCTCTGCTCAATCCCAGTTTTTTATCCTCTTTTCTTCTCCCCCTTTAGCTCAATTAGTCTCTTTTCCACCCTACTCCACTGATCCGTCTTTAAACTGATTTCTGTCTTTTTTTTGTTCCCTCCATTCTTTTCCTCTCAGGTTCCATACCTCATGACTCATGGAGGATAGGTTCTAGTGTCACAATCAGAAGCAACTTGGGTAAATATAGATCAGAAGCCAAGTCATATACTTTCTGTTGGTTTACATCAGCAGAGTGAGGTGATCTACCTTTCTGTGAGCATGTCGACTGCCTGAGGTCTTAAAGCTGCAGGAGCTCTAATCACACCTTAATTTGTTCTTCAGTCTGATCCTAACCTGTTTGAACCTTAAATCTTTATTATATTACAAAAAATAGAGAAAAATAGAGAAATACAAAAAATATTAGTGAATATGCATTGTCTGTTAAATCCCTTTTTGAAGTATGTGCTGGAGGCTATGTGCTTGTATAAAAATAAATAAGTGAAATTTAAAAAAATTCTACAAAAATACTCTTTAAGTTTTCTGTAGAAGTCAATAAAAAAACTGTAAAGTTATTTTTATAATGCAGTGACTACTATTTTCTGAATCTTGCCCATCACATTATATACTAATCGGTAGTTTAATAGTTACAAATAAAAAGCAATGTCCCCCTCCAATGCTCTTAAATGTCAAACATTCAAACATCCTGTTCAACCCAGACTAGGGCTGAATCAAACTTTAGCTAACAAACAGGAAGCTAGCTTGCTAGCTGAGTTCTGTGCTCCTGCTAAATCACAGCTTAGATGGTTTATAACATTCTTGGGGATGTTTCCCCCAGTAAAAGGGGCCCCACAATTTACAGGGATTATAGGCCTATAGTGTGCTTTATATTTAGGTATGCAGAAAAAGACTATGAGTAAGGGAGAGCAGAAAGTAATTAGCACCATGTAGGAGCTAATCTAGGGGGAAAGCAGCAAAAAATGGGGATAAGAGGGAGCAAGTTTCAAAACAAACATTGCCAAAGATCCAAAAAACTATACTTAATCTACATACATAGGGGTTGTATGTGGTCCAGGAGTTCAAGGATTAGCTACTGGTGTCACAGAACAAGTCACTAAATCCCATGCTGCTGAAAAACAGCTCTTTTTCCATCCTGGTGGACTAGAGGAAGCCTGGGGACGTGATGACTGCTCAAGTAAAACTAAACATTTTCCTGTGTAGTTTGTCATGAAATTTAAGAGCATATATCAAATTCAAAGTAGCCTAGATGTCCAAAAAATGACCTTCTGTTTTTTAAAAAACAAACAAAAAAACAGGTTTGTCTCACATAACTTGCTGCTCACATGCGCGACACCTGCTTGAGTTCTTGGGTGTCTAGAAAAGATTTATCGGTGGAAAACTTTCAATAAATGTAATAGCTTCAAGCTACACTTAAACCAAAATTTCAATTCTAATGAATCAACTTGTTTTCAAGAAGCAAGTAACCCACACATATTCACACAAATGGAAATGCTACCATGTTTTTCCTACAGTTCCTCGATGGTTTTGCTTAGTTTTGAGGCTAATCTTGAGCCAGGTGAAACTGTTGCACTGTTGAGTTGTTTATATGTTGGAGCCTGAGCCTAGTTTTCATAAACTAAATAAGGACTTGCATTTTGTTGCTAGCCATGCACATTCATTAGCATTCAAAGTCAATAGAATTATGTGTTTTATCCAATTATGGGCAGAGATGGTCCTACCCAACTTTAAATATACAGTGCCAAACCATTACTGAAGTCCAACTATCTCTTATGTAAGCAAGAAAATAACAGTTTTTAACATGATCTTATGTCCTACACCTAAAAACGCATTTTCAAATCCCAACCCTTCCAATGCGTAGCTACCAGTCTTCACTGTGACAACTAACCTGTGTAGGTTAGTTGAAGGACCAAACAAATTATGGTCAGTAAACCGCCAACCTCTATGAAAACATGATCTATATTCAAAATTAAGTTAAAAAAAAAACTGTGAGACGATATCTGGTGGGGTTTCAAGATTCAATTTGGAATGTTTTCATGAACTCAACCAAGGTGATTAATCAAGTCTGCTATGACTGTAAACAGACTACAAACCAAGAACCAAATGCTCTGGCTACCCAATTCGTGCCTCCAGCAGCATTCATATGCAGAGTTATTTTTATAGAGAATAACTATTACCAAAACCTTACCACAAAGCCCAGCCTTTCCAAACTGTTTCTGATTCATCTTGCAAGTTCCCTTTTCGTTCAGGAGTTTGTTATGCTGTTGTTTCATAATTCTGTAAACTGAGGAGTATCTTCTTTTTTTAAGTGGTCATCTCAGCTCAGTTTTTAGAGATTGACTCTTAGGATTCTTCATGGTCGTCTGCAGTTCATTTTAACAGATGAAATTACTGAAAACTGCTTCAAAGTGCCATTTTATTCATACGGCTGAAAACTGTGGGTCTATCATGAAAAGCTTGCAGGAATTTCTTATTTCTCGGATGTATTTGATGCCAGGTTACATTCTGCAGTAGTGGTGAGCATCAACTTGCTGCACACAAAAAAATGGAAATCTCATATTGATGGATGAAATCTCTTGAAAACACAGCATTCACAACACAGCAACCTTTTCCTTATTTTATATAAAAACAATATAATTTGAAAATAAATATGCTTTTACATAGACACAGACATGTTAATAGTGAAGAAGAGACAAATGATGACTAATGATGAGGGCTCCAAGACTGACGGCAGAGAGGATGCAGATAGTTATCTGGATTTTAAATTGGTTGTGATACTTTATGCTAAGCAACTAGCAGTTGTTTATTTTCATTTGCATCTTTGCAGGACGGACAAGACATAGGTCCACTACTGACTTAAATACATCTTACTTAAACCTACACACAGATGTGCACAACGACAAATGAACGTGAAACACACACTCAGACACACATGTACACAGATACACGTTACATTTTTACACAGCACCCGCACCATTAGGCAAAAGGGGTTAAAACAAATCCAGAGAGAGATGCCATCAGTGCGCCAGTAAAATGATCGATTTAGGGAATGTTCTCAAATCAATTTAGATTTTTTCTCATTGTTTCCTAGAAAAGCATGGTGAGGGTCCATGCTGAGAGTCCGTGACCTTAAACGTAGGGGAGGGGAGAGGACAGCTACAAGTACATAACACTGCATATATAAATAGACCAAATTAAATATAGGTAGAAGACTGAATACTGAATACTCTAAAACATTATAAATTATCTAGGATGAACTATGGCATCAATGGTTATTAAGTATGTACAAGTTCAGAGAAGAAGTATGTAATCAATGGTTTTTGTATTGAGTTCAACAACTAACAAAACTACTTTGACAATCCCCTCTCCTGAAAAAAGGTCAAGAAAATAATTTAAAAAGCACTTAAAATATTTCTCAGTACATTTTGTGAGGCACAGTTTTGTCAAATGGAATCAAACTACAGTATATAGGATGTTTTCAGTGGTTTTCATGTTGGATATAGCAAAATATTGAATGCTATATTGATAACCAGTATCCCTTTTAAAGTATATGGCACTCTGGAGTCTCTTCTCCTGTAAGTTGCACACAATAGCAACTTGTGCAAGTCCACGCCAGTCCTGCAATGTCCTCACGGGAAAGGAGGCGACATCATGTCCAGACAGATTTCCATCAGCTGCTCCGCAAGTCCTGCTTTTATACTCCGAAAAAGCAAACGTAGACAATGACCGGAAAAAAAATCCATCATCTCTTTTTGAAATGAGAGCGTTCCCAAGTCCTCCTCGGCCTCACCCGCTGTTTTAGCAGTTAAATATATCTTAGATTGAAAGGTTTTGCAATTTATGATTGACACATAACCACAGTAGACTCATATCCAGTGAAGTAATTGCATTCAACACATTGACAACAGAACTACACCTGCATTGCAAGCCTGTTAGAAATGCAAAACCACATGGCGGCTATTTGCTTATTGTCAAAATGATGGGTTAAGTAATATGTTTCTGTAGCAGCATAACAATTCTGTACTTTTTTTTTTATTTTATCATGGTCTATATACACACAGATATACAATGGTAGGAAGTTCAGTCTTTCTCTCTGTTCTCTCTCAGTCAGTCCAAGGGGAATGCTTTCCACAGAAAAGAAGAGCTTACGGTTCAAGGTCAAAGTGCTGTGCTGTGAAATATCTTTAGAATATTCCTTCATCTTGTACATCTGGTGCTCCCAACTCTCATCTTCTTGGCTTGTCACATCTTAAAAAAAGACAAAAAAGTTAAAAAACAGAAAATTAAACACACACAAACAGAATTTAGGAAAAAACTTAAATAAACATTGATTTCAAGATGTCTTTGGGTCCAACTAAACTAAAACTTTGAGTCCAATGCTTGCTTTTCTGTTAGCTCTGCTTTGTTCTCAAACTCACCTCATACTAATGCAAATACATCAGAACCTCTCAGCTCGTTTTCAATTTCCAGTTGGTTTCATTAACAGATGCAAATGTTAGAGCCTATTGACCCTTTAATCCAAGAAACTACAGAAAAACCACATATTGGACAGCTGCCAGACTAGTTCTGACATTCACTACTAGCCAACATTGAACTAGGCTGATGGTAGTTTGTATGAACTGAAGGAGAACAAGATTTATCTATTGGAGTAGTTCAAAGAAATTCAGATGCAGCTGGAGAAAAATGATGGGAGATGTATGAGCCTACCAATACACAAAAGTTGTAAATCATAAAAACCAAAACTACGAGTTAAATAATGTAATAAAGGATAGGATGGCAGGCTCAGTCGTCACTCAGTTGCCACATCAAAACCAAAAAGTTGGAGGCTCGTAGTCTAAATAACCAACATGACGTTAGCCACTGGTTTGTGAACCCTTCTTTTGAAGCCTCAAGTTTGGCATCTGTGTTTTTTGTTTAAAGTTCTACTATCCCTGTCGAGTAAGATGGCACACACACCACAGCATACTGTTGAGTTACATGGAGTTGACTAGGGATGTTTTTTCTATTTTGTTTGGGAAAAGTTTGTTTTTATTTTTATCGATTGTATACAGAATAAAGAGAGAGATCCGGGATGGGAAATGATCTGATTCTCTAATGATGGTCAGAACCAGACTAGCTCCAGGTTGGATGACAATGCACTTTGAGGACAGAGTCTAAAAGCCATAGTTCTACTCTAGCTTTTTGTGATGGCACTTACTTGCAGGTCCTCTCGTTGAGCTCTAGCTGACGGTCTTTACAGTATTCGTCAGAGTGTTTGCAGGAGCATCGACAGGTTGCAGGATCCTGCACGAACAAACGCCTCCTCCTGTCTGAGCAGTGATCACAACATGGCTCGCAAACACTGGACAGAGAGAGACAGACAGGGGTGGGGAGGAAAAGGGAGAGATGTAGATTATCACAGTGTACCATTACCACCTACGGGAAAGGCCAGCCCTTAGGTTAACCCCATCGCTTGTTCCAGTTTGCTCCTCCAAGCCACTGGCCGACAACTTGTGCTGCATGTGACAGTTGGGTAGTATTACACACAGGTTCCCACAGAGCAGGCAGATATTCAAGCAGTAAAATTACCCTTCTCCACGCCCCCCAAGCCCTCCTGATTTGATTGGACCGTTCACAAATACCATGTATGTGTTAGACATGCAAAGAGCAAAGCTTTGGACCATAACATGCAGCACAAAATGACACATATTGGCTTTGGCTTTGAACTGAAGGTCAATGACAACACACTTCTTAAAAAATCTTGAAAAAGAAGACTCAAGGGTCTGCTTGGTTCTCCATTAAGAAAGATTTCATTTTATTGGGTGAAAACTAAAAACTATGCTTCCCACAGAGAGACATTAGATTCAGAGCACAGAATACTCATCATGACATCTCAAGATACAAAGTACAAATTAAAACAAAGACATGTATTCTTTCACATTTTGATTTTCCAATCATATATAGGTGCTTTTGTAAAGTTTCAGATCAAAACAAAAGGCACAAATACATCACTTGCTTCACAAGTCGCTGGTTTACACCCCCCCGCCCCCCACCCCTCATAGCAGACATAAAAAAGAGGCAATAGATAGCCATCACTCATATCTTCACATTACATAAAAGTACCAGCATTGTACATGAGACAGTTGAACCTGTTTGCTAAGATGAAAAGAAAAAGGCTGGAGAGTAGACGGGTACGAGACACAGGAAAGCGGCACAGACTCAACACTTAACACAGGACCATGATTACAATCCTGGCTATCGCGTCACAGATACCACAACACAACGAGGCGGTCTGCGGAGCCATGCTGGTGGAGCTGTGATCTGTGTCAGTAGAAGCTTTAAGGACAACCTGTTTATACCAACTTCTTTATATAAGTCCATCATCAATCAGAGAGCTAGCTATCGGACGAGATGTTGGCAGCAACTTGTTTCTTAAATGGTTTGTGTTCTGCCGCTGTATCTGCTTCAACCATTGTCTTTGTCTCGTCCATAGAGAGTGATATTTTTGAACATGTGAAGCTGGTAAGGATGGTGGGAAATGAGATGGGTATTACCACAGAGATGAGTTATAGTTCATTTGGGTAAAAAAGTTGGCTGCGTGTCCCTGGTAATCACTGTTATGTAATGCTTAAGCTACATTATAAAAACATGTAAGCAAAAAGCTTTGCACTGCTATAATGAGTATGCAGAACATGACTGACGGGACAAAAGTTAGCACAATACACGGAAGCAACATGCTAATTGATGTAGCTAACGGGCAAATTAAATGGTGCAAATTAAAATGGGCAAAGAAGCTCCTCCCAAATGAGCTTAATTATGAGAAGTGTAACACTCAGGTGCAGGTAGGTGGAGAAGGCGGAGCTGACATACGCATCGTGAATAGTTTTGTCACGGTTTTTCTTTCGTTTTCTCTTTTGGCCTGTACCCTTGCCTTTCCGGGGTTTTCTGCAAGAGAAAGAGGACAACAACGCAGAGAGATGCCTGAGAGACTGAAGAGAAACTGACGGAGGTGTTTTAAATATCGGGTACTGATTGACTGCGTTTTTTGATGATCAGTTCTATTATCATAGTGGAAGAAAGGCATCCGGCAATGTTTACTTCATGTATGTGGATTTGGACTTTTTGTCAGTTAGGGATGAAAAAATGCAACCACTTGCTTTATGTTGAATTGAACTTAAAAAAATGGCTTTCAAAGGCAACCAGTGGTGTTTCCTGGAAGTGACAGTGGGTGGTTTCCACTTGTCTTGTTGTTTGTGAATGTGATGAATATCAATGTCAAAGTAAAAATTAACTCTATCGTCCAACTTTGGTTAAAACATTTTTGTTCAACAGTACAATGACTCTGCAGACTTTGTTAGGGATTAATGGCTTGAGGTTTGGCTCTGCTGGCTGTTCTGAAATTTCCCAGATGGCTCGCGGACAATGAACTTGGACTTGACTTCAAAACAGTTTCTTTATGCCTATCTGGGTCAACCCTTAAAAAGCTGATTCAACTTGTTTCTGAACAATGAACTATGAGAACAAGCTTGTAAAGCATAAAAGATGAATTTCACAGGTGCAAACAGGATATAAATATCAGGGTTGCACGCTGATTCAAATACAAACTGACTGTCGATGATGTCTATGAAGTACACAGCTAAATCTTGAAACAAATTCATTGTATCCTAGAAACTCTGCTCTTAGTGACTCAGATATTGGGTTGTTTTAATGATATATAAAGTGAGTTGTAGGTGTTTAGTCTTGATGGAGTTAGATGAAAGATCAGCGAGTCAGTTATTGTAATCTCTGGTTCTCACCAAATTTAATAACATGATTAATCTACAAAGCTGCTGAGGTACAAATAGTGCGAGGTCTAACACAGCTGTGGCGTGCTCGTGAATTCAACGATTAGGATTTACATGCAATGAATCCAAGCTGGTATGGTAAATGTGAGCAATCTCTTTCACTTCCTGATCCATTACTGTTAACGACAACAGTTCACCTCAGCAGAATGACTTGCCCTGACAGACCCTCTGAAGACCTGCCCCTGCTGAGAGGTCATAAGCCAATGTAAAGACTAACATGAAAGTATGAAACCAACAGAAACAGGAGTTGAACGACCCTCGGGCCATCACTCCGCCGACGCACGCCACCAAAGCTCGACTCGTAAACAGTAAAGATGAGGCCTCAAAACTAGTCTTATCTATATGACAGAAAACCCCAAATACAACCAAACTGCTGTAGAAGGATATCAGAGAGTTTGGAAGATTATAGACTTTTAATGACCCTTAGCACACTGACCTCTGTGGCATGGGATGGGGAGAACACTTAAGCAAGGACCATAAACCCGAAGGTTTAACAGATCTTCAAAAACACTGTTATCTATATCAGAGCAGCCAGTAACGGGAGTAGCAGAAGTTAAGTGGGACATAAACAGTAAAGGAGAGAGGAGTGGAATGTAAAGATGAGATAGAAAAGGGAGGGAAGGTGTGAAGGACACATAGAGAGGGCAATGACCTTGTGAAGTGCCACTTATTCACCTGGATGAGTAAAGACGGTGTTTCCCGTGTTTATCAGCTGAGAGCTGGGCGCTACCCTCATGTTTGAGATTAGCTGGTTTTTAATGAAATATTAACACGTGTGTGTATGTTTGAGAAATCAAACACAGGAATAAGGTGAGATATAGCACATGGGATAATTTCAGAAAGGCAGAGAGTTGTAGAAGACAGAGGGGGAGTTTGTTTGTAGAGCTAAACAAGAGAGAGATCAAATCTCAAGTCCCCATTGTTTGACACAGTCTTCATGCAGAAAGAGAGCTCTACTCACTTTTCTCTCTGTTCTTTCACTTCTTTCTTTAACCTGAAAGGCAGGAACAAAACAATATTACATTAGGTTACAACATGCTGTTTCCTGGTGAACAGATACATACTGTATGAAGATCAACATAGCCCAGAGGCTCATTATCAGCATGTCTGGGCTCACACCAATCTTTTCTTTTTTATCGTGTTATGTCATCCTCCTTTTACCAGAAACTGTGATAAAGCTGGCTTTCACTTTCAAAAGAAAATGGACCTGATTTGTTGGGAAATAACGCTCTGCACACACTCATAGACAGACACAAACACACACACACGATTACAATAGAACGTTTTTTAGGTTCGTTTCACTTCTGCTCTTAGTGACGACTCCTGCAGATAAGAGCGAGTGGAGCAATACAATTTGCTGGCACACAGTTTGCCAAAAGAGTTAGGAAACAGTGTTTCATTCAAAAAGGTCACGGACACACAGCCAAGTTTCCGTTTGACAAAGTGTTACAATAACTAAATAAACGTGCAAAAGAAGCAGGGATATATAGGTGTATATGTTAGGAAATATGGACTTCCCATAAATACTTCATGTGCCAATGTAGGTCGCTTACACTGGAATTTTAAATAAAAGTAGTAGAACGTATAAAACTACTTCAGTACTATCGGATGTACTTAGTAGCTTTTACACAAAAAAAGCTTGCAAGAGCATTGCATGGTTCTCACACATCTGAATATCTGAAAGGAGACACTCGACATTCTCTTTGCAGTCATGTTTTTCCACTCTGTGATTATCTTACAATATAGCAAAGTTTCACATGATAAAAGCTGTTTACCTTAAGAGAATCTTCAATTGACATTTTGTTACTGACGCACTCTAATCCAATTTTAAATGTAGTTGATTAAAGGAGTAATCATCTTTTGTGTCAGGCAATCCGCCCTGTTGTTGATACCATTATGAAACGATTGTTGGTGCTTTAGATTCTAATTGTCTTCACATGCACAAAACAAAGCACTGACTGGAAAGGATGCAGACGGAAGTCCAGCGTTATTGTTTTGAATCTGTCTAAATCAACACGTTGGTGGCTTTCTCAATACTTTATAGTTGACTCATAATATACTTTACACCTGCAGATTTATCAGTTAGTGATAACTGCAGTATCATCACATAGTTTCATTTCTGACAAGCTCTCGAAAATGAAATATTGGCAGTGACTTGGTGGTCTGTCAGCTGACCTTCCTGCTTTTTCATCATTTCCAGAACATGACAGTAAAGTCAGAATTTAAAACAGTGCTAAATAGATTGAACACAGCCTCTAAACTTTATAGAGGAGCACTTAATGTTTACAGCCATGTTGAAATGGTTTTACAGTGAGGTATTGAGAAAGCTCCGGCAGCAATAAGTTCAGAGTGACATTTCTTTATAGCCTGGGGCTTTGAAAAACGGACTCGGCCTCACTGTGACCAATGAGACAAACATGTTTCAGATTTGAATATTTAGAAAAGACAGACAGTTCTAGGTCAGTGTGCCTCCCCCTACAGTGTTTGCTTGTGTTTCAGATTTCCCTTAAATATAAGAGAAATATACACGTCGCCTCTGTGCTGCTGTGTCACTAGTTTCAGTCTTTCAGGTCTTCCTCAGCTTCTTTTGCGTCTAACCATAACATGCTTCAAGGTCACTGAACAGGGAATCTATTAGGAGACGTTGTGCCTCATGTCTAACCAGAAGACGTCACCTTACTGTAACTGGGGTTGGACCAGCAGAATTTATCTCACAGATCAATAACTAAAGCTATATTTGTAGTTCCAGGAGTTACCATCACATGACACAGCAGGTGGAGTAAAGGATAATGTAGCACTACACTCACACAAATTGTTCTTTTTTTGGAGAAATTTGATTGACTGAGGATAAAGAGAAAGCGATTTGCAGGATGTCTGCTGAGATGTGCGCCAACCTGCTCTCATCGTTTTAAAGATCAATGGAGCAACAGTAGCAAAGATAACATACCTGATATGTATCTGCTATTGTGTGAGAAAATAGTCACTTCACATAACGTGTCACGTTAACTTCTGCCACCCAGGGTGCATTGTATTACATCATTTGAAGTGTTGTGTTGCAGCATTGAAAGTATTATACCTTTTTATGTGCTATTCTGGTTGCTGTGATGCAGGTGTGTGTGTGTGTGTGTGTGTGTGTGTGTGTGTGTGTGTGTGTGTGTGTGTTGTAGGTCGTGTTCAGGGTTTCTTACCTACACTCACATGCGCTGTGTTCTGTGAAACTCATGAAAATATCATTTTGTACTTTTTGGGGTTTTATTCTTTTAATCTGAAAAAGAAAAGAAGAAGAAATTGAGTTGTCAAATATTTGAATTCAGTCATCAAACCACAATATTCCAAAACATTTTGTTGTTATAGAATTATTTTCACACTTTAAAGTCTCCATCTGGTCTGCAGGAAACACCAAACAAAGCTGTAGATGAAACCTCTATTTGTTCTCTAAAGTAAATACATTATGAGAAAATGTATTACATGGTTTTCTACTGTTGATTGGTACTTCTTTACATCTTGTTGCAAACTGCCCTTCTACAAATTGTTTAATGGCACCAGATTTGATAATAATAATAATAATAATTGCCACAAACTTTATATTTCAAGTCTTACAGAATGACTTGAAGCAGATAATGAAAATTACATAAAATTTGATTTTTTGTTTTCTCGACTTTCTAAAAAACTGAAGGTTGCCTTTTGCCATCTGAGCAGCCTTTGCGCAAACAGCGAGGCCCCCTGAGGGCTCTTGATTTATCAGAGGGCCACTTGTGAAGCCACTGTCCCCTCTGGTGTGGCATCTGTACAAAAATAAAGCATTAAACTGCCTTTTTTTGTCACAGAGATAGCATAAACAAGGGTTTTAGATATCAGTCAGTCCAGAGGAAAGAGGGAAAAAAGGGCAAACATACTACTCAACCAATCCATGAAAAACAAGTGTATTTGCTGCTGAGTGTGGACAAAGCCACTGACCTCCATTGTTATGTTGTAGCTTGATGTAGGCATGCACTGCAGCATCTCATCATTGCAGCAGCCAGCACATCGCGTTAACACCACACAGGACGGGATGAAGATGTGCTCCACCTCCTCCGGATACTCCTGCAGGATCTCCACCAGCAGCTCCCGTGGCTGGCACAAGCTCTTGTTGTAGACCTCCATTAAAGGGATCACTGGATGAATGAGAGACAGTGTAGGGTTCAGAAAATGGCAGCAGAGCTTGAGACTAAGCCGCTGACTCTTAAGTTGTACAATACTGTAATAATGACACAAAGCAAACAAAGACTTTAAAATGCGGGCAGGCCAATTGCACACATTCATCTATGTCTTACTTTGTTTTACTCCATTGACAGGTGGTATATGAAATAAAAAAGTGATTTATCTAATTTTAAACACACATGTAGGCAGTTCCTTATTGGAGATAACAAACACTTTAAATCAATGTTCAACACATCCACTGAATCATATAATCAAAACATTTGACTATAACTAAAAATGTTTTAGCTCTGCATCTGCCCCATTGTGATTCAGTCCACTAAAAGATAACAGCCGATGATCAGCTTGCGCTTCGGTTCTTTGCAGGAGTTCTGCTCTTGAGAAAGATATTAGCACACAGCCTGACAACACCTCCAAAACATCACTCAGGGCCTAAAACAACCCTGGCCTGACAGGCCTTCTGGGGAGCCAAACCAAATAAACTTGGCCTGAACAATATTGTAAAGTTCAGCTTCTGATTGTCCAAATTAGATTGGGCAACACTGGGATTGTGCAAAAGTGAAATTGTGCGGCCAAGAGGGTGAAATTCCTTTCTATAACTGAGTCTGGTCACCATAACATCTCTCAAGCTTAACCTCAAACAAGAAGGAATGCTGCTCAGGATGAAAACGTCCAAAAGTTGAGATTTAGGGGGGAAGCGGCTCTCATTTTAAAAAGGGAGAGTTTAGATGCAGATCATGAGTTAAGGGATGGGTTTGTGGTTGTCCACCAGGAGGCGTTAATTTCCCTTTAATGTCAAGGTGAACCTCAAACCAGCTCTTCTCTCCTTGGCTGTGTGCCAGTCAGGGAGCCCTGAGCAGACTGTATTCCCACGGTGCCCTGTGGGACACCTACCGTCATGTGGACCTCTTTCTGTTTCCTTCGGTATGTGGGCGCTCTGCAAGGGAAAAAAACGAGCTATTAGTTACAGTACATTGTGCAAGAGCTCAGAAAAAAAAAAACGCTGCTTGTGCCTTTCTCCAGACTTGCGCAAATATTATATATATATTTACATGATGACAAGCAATATAAAATTGCATCAACATATCTAAAGGGCATTTTGTTATCATGCACATCGGGGAAGCATAAAAATAAACATTAAATATTTCAACATTAAATATGTTTTCTGTCTTCAGTTATATATAGTTTATGCCAAATATTTGAGTTACGATGTACGGACAAGCTGACCTAAATTCTGCCACATCAACTACGTGACAAAACTTTCTAAATCTGTATGTTGGTTTCGTTTCAATCACCAAACCTTTGGTCGGTTCCTCTGCTGCCTCTTTTAACAGCAGCAGGGATTCAAACCCGTAAGAATGTCTGCTTTCCCTCGCAGGGGGTTGCCGTCACTAAACCTGACTACAGCACACTACAACGACGTCTGGCAACTTTCCATGAGTGCGCGCATTACGCACAACTTTCTCTCTCCTTCTCGCCACAAGCGCGGCCCACATCTACCGCTCTCTCGATCTCTCTCTCTCGCGCGCGCGCTCACACATGAAAGCCACTCGCGCAATATCTCGA
Organism: Symphodus melops; assembly: GCF_947650265.1. Lineage (NCBI taxonomy): Eukaryota > Metazoa > Chordata > Actinopteri > Labriformes > Labridae > Symphodus > Symphodus melops. The sequence continues at coordinate 12,477,765 of NC_136691.1, forward strand.
CAGAGTTGCGTGAGACCTTCCAGTAAAACCGGCTTCTATTGAAATGTCTTTTTCATTCTTATACGACGAATAAAAAGGTCTGATTTTAAGGCTCCAGCAGTCTCCACCCACTTCTAGGGTCCATCCTTGTGGGCAGAGGGACCCCCACCAAAACACTACATTCGGTTTTGTTAGTGGATGGGTGAGAAGCTGCGAACAACGACCCCTAAACCGGCTGATGAGTGATACTGAACAGCTGAAACCCCATCCTGATTTCGTTCCGCGTTCATTAGGTGGATAAGTTGTCACCAAATCAACCAGTTACTTAAAAACACTTCACTACACTCCGGAGGTTGACGATTTCATTTACGAGGATGAAACATTCATTAAGGTAGAAATGTCCTGTTAGAAATAATCCTTCAAAGCCCAATCATGTCGCTGGAAAATATGCAGCCTCCCATTGAAGTGGCCTGTTGCTTTTTTTCCACATTGAAACCTTTGCTCAAAGCCTCTCTGCGCACACTGCGCTTCATTAATGATTATATGGGAAACGATTTACAGTGCGCTCTCAGTGCAATTACAGTTCTCAGAATCAAGCGGTTAAATATGTGAAGTTGAGCTTGTTTAGTGCTGGAACGGATCTCTGGGTGAAGGTAGAATATTTTCAATGAAGCGATGAGCATGTGAGGGAGTTCAGTGCCAGGAGTGAACCTGCTCATGTCCTAATTCAGAGCGAAGCCACTGCGCCTTTAAAGCTTAATAATATCTCCAAGGCGCTTTAAGAGCAGGCCTGCTATTACCTAGAGTTAAACTTAATAACAATACCGAGAAATCTTCACATTTACAACACATTAAGCGCACCACCCACGAGTGTGTGAACAAGGTTTATACAGTGTTGGGCTTTTTAAATCCCCCCAAAGCCACCAAACATTGGGGCTTGTTTAAACATGAGCGATGACCTAGCCAGAGGAAAGGCAAGGACACGCTGCACATTAATGACCAGCGTCACTTTGCAAATACAAGTCGATCGTGCTTTTTTTTATTTTTTTTTTTAAAGTTTTTAAATCCAGTTTGCTCCCAGGAACACATGACTCACCTTGACAGCTGACAGCGTCAAAAATAATAGTGTCAAACTGTCAATAAAGTTCATGGTGTTGGAAATCCAATCCAAAGGCAGGCGACGTTTAAAAATCCAATGGGCCAACGAGGCGATTTCTTCTCAAACATGAAGTTTGCAACAACATAAACAACACGAGCAGGTCGGCTAAAACTTGTCTAAAAAAGGGACAGGGGGTTGTAATGGCAAATCCATGTTGGTCCCCGGGTCGCAGCGTTCAGTGCTTTGCGCATAACTTGTTACTTCTCAACTTTTGCCAATGACTTTTAAGATATCCAGAAACACAAGAATCCAAGACGCACAACGTCTCACATTGTTCCTCAGCAGACCTTTATTTTCTTGACACGGTATATCAATCCTCCTCATTACAAAAATAATCCCATGCTTGTTGCTCCAAGTGTCTGTCCATTTGAAACTTCTCCCTGCTCCCGTGTGCAACTTGACGCCACGGAGCAGGATCAGTGAAATAGAAACCCACGCGCGCACATTGTCGTCCCTTTCAAACTTCTTGTCTACATAGGCAACTCTGTTTATTTTTTATTCCTGTGACAGAGCTCTGCACTCCGTTAAGATAGAAAAACGCGTCCACCTCTGTCTCCGTCTCTCCATAATGTCCACAGGCAGCCGCTGTCGGCAGACGTGGATGATTGGTGGATCATTAAATCGTAGGTGTGTCCTCTATGGGCTGATATATGCTACAACACTGTGAGCTGCTCTGAGGTCTTTTCTTTTCCTTTTTTCCTTCCAAAAGTTTCACCTATTAGACTTCGACTCGTGACCACATCACCAGCAAGCTATTAAAAACGCAGAGCTGGGATCAGAAGTGCCGAGCTATTTATATCCTTTGTATTAGAGGGGAAAAAGGAATGAGGGCGTCCTGATGTTGTGATTGTGATGTTTTATACTCGAGTCAGTGTCTGAAAAATCATCTACTAATTCTGTGCTCATCATCCACTTTATCATGTACAGGTTGAATCTCTTTAGCAGCTTCTACTGCTATTTCAGATATGTGCAATGGAATGATAATACAGTGGAATTGAATCACATACAGACCTTACTGCGGAAGCAAATTCGAAAGTCCTGATATTGTTATTTGAACACTTTTTTTTCTAGCAGACATGCCAACGGCAATATGTCCTTGAAGCATCATGGCTGAACAAACAAATTATTTTAGTAAATTACATAAATCCCTCATTGGCTTATGAAAAGGGCATTCAGGACATTTCTTTTCCAGTCTCGTGGCCATTCTAGCTCGTGCTTCGAATATCCATGAAAGAGGAAACACACCTTCTCCGAGTCAGAAAGAGAGTGTGCACCGGGACACGTAGCCTATCCAACGTCTTTTTTTAATGCGTGCGTGCGTGCACCGGGCAACGTTGCCACCTGTGATCCGCCGCAGCGTGCCGGTTGGCGCGCGCCAGCACGTTCACGGAAAGTAGGAAAATGCCCCCCCCACATCGCGGAAGAAAAATGGATTATCTGTGTCTGACCACAGCTCAACCCCCCCCCCCCCCCCCTTTTTATTGTATTCGAGTGACGGCGAGGAAGAGGAGGCAACACAGAGTAAGAAAAAAATAGACCGTAAAAGTGATATAAATATGCGGATATTCGGGACGAACCAGCGTCACACAACTTCCATATTCATCAGCATGTGACGTTAATGATAAATATAGAGTATTAAGGGTCCACACACATATCCCAAATCATCTTTCAAAATGGTGATGTTCATACATGTCAGTGATGTAAAATGAAAACAAAAAATGTTTTAAAGACATCAAATCTGAATATGCACACAGAATACATTGAAAAGAGTTTTCTTTATTTTAGCTTTCATTACAGTTGAAATTGAGGGAATAATAACTACCTTCACTATGCCTACTGATAGACTATAATGAAACCATTTAAAACACTATCATATATTTTTTGAGTAGATTTTAAAACGTTTTGAAATATTGAAGAAAAAGGCAAAAGTGGTTCCATATTTCACTACTGGATTTGTGGTGTATTTTGACCTTGTGTGGACCAGAACATGTTTAATTTATTTCGCTTAATGAAAGGAAATGAATGTTTAATTGTTTTTCCCTGTTGGTTAAAAGCCTGCAGCCAGTTTAAAACTTTCCAAGATGCAGATGTTTAATTGAAAAACGCCCCTACAGTGTGTGTTACCTCATGGGGATCACCTTTCTCATATCTTTAGACTTTGAAATGTTTAATGGAATCTTAGAAAAACGTATTTATTGTAAGTATTTTTGAGCTGCCATCTCTATTTCTCTCTATTTCTGGAACATAGTTGTGACACCCTCTGCTGGACAAACATTGTCTCTTCTACCTCCAACACAGTGACAGATTGAGACACAGAGGAAGAGAAAAGAGCCAATAGACAACAGCATGACACAAGTTGGCAGCTATGTCCCTCACATATTAGTCCTGCTATCTACAACTTGTACCTTAGTATGCTAAAAAAAAGGGGGGGGGGGGGGGGGGGGGTGAGTGCAGACAATGAGCCTTGCAATGGAGAAAGGAATGATGCATGATGAAGCAGAAAAGCAGAGAGACAGAAAGAATGATACAGGAAACAAAGAGCTTGCCATGTAACTGTAGTTGGTTTGAGAGGAGTCCCTTGGCTCTGTATACTGTCTGAGATTTAATTGAAGAATAACATAGGGTTCATTAAAAGTGTCCCCAAGCTCCTCTTTCTGCTGACTCATCTCGTGTGTGCTTGTCTACTGGTGTGTATCTGCACCCACATGGGCAAGTTAGGCAGGGGTGAGAGTGTGTCCAGGTTTGTGCTGACTCCATACATGTACTGGTAAAACATACACACTTTAATGAGGTGGTCCTTTCCAACACGTACAACAAACAGCCTCCCCTATACCCATCTGTACGCTGAGGCCCATTTATAGACGTCATCATGGCATCAGGGAGATTCCGGTCAGCAAGTGCGGTTCATTCCTAGATCAGCTTCTTCTTCTTAAATACAACACAACTGAAAGTCAATATGAACTCACACTGCTTAATTTGGTGACATGTACTTTTCTTTAACTGTTTCACTATTAAAGACAGATAATCAGAACTAAGACACGTCCAGCTAGCTTCATTCCTTGAATACGGCTCTGACACATTGGATTAGAAGAGTAAACATTTAGTCTGAAGAAACAGAAATAACATGTCAGCAATAAAATGACACCAAAATTGAGTTGCTTTCCTTAAGAAAAAGAAAAAAGAAATTAAGGTTCAAAAATCTTCATTTTAAGTTTTAAAGAAATCCAAACAGACATGTTAGAATGATATTAGTACACTCTAAGCCCTTATGTATAAACAATTGCTTGTTTTAAATCTAAGCCCATAAACCGTTCAGTGTTTTTCTGTGGGTACTCCATCAGTGATTCACTGTCTCCTGCAGAAACATGTATTTGTTTGTAGGCCGGCATGTTTGAATGATAATCACATTGTTTAAACATAGAATGTAACTGAGGCTTTCCTTTTCATTCCGTCTTTTATCTTACCTCTCCCTCGTCATACCTCATGAATCCCCTACATTAAAGAACTTGACTCTTCTTCTATTGGCCATATAACTGATTCCAAAACAACTTATGCCATCAAACATTATCACTAATGTTATCTGTGAAATGGGGCACTCATGGTCTGGTTGCACCCCCCATAGAGGCGATAGTTCTCCAGGGGGCTGTTCCGGGTTCAACACCGATCTGCAGCTCCTTTCCAGCATGTCATTCCTGTTGTCCTACTCTACTCTATCCACTGTCCTACTCAATCCACTGTCCTAAATGAAAACAAAAAACTATTAAATTAACCTGAATGCACAGTCTGACATCTTTTCTGACAGTATTCGCATTTGTGTAAATGATAATGTCTGAAACATCATTGAGGTGAATGTACTGTATATGTCCTGTATCAGGCAGGTTGCTGGGGTCCATAGCACAGGAGGTTAAAAATAACTCACAGGAATAATGAAGTGTGAAATTCCCTTAAAAATGTCTCCTTTATGACTCCTTATGTCACCCAGGAAAAAGCAGCTCCTTCTGCTTTCCGAAGTTTGTTTGCCAAATTTTCAGTCCTCACAGAAATGGCTTGACAGCAACTTGGTCTAGTTGTGACACAGATGACTTCCCTCACTGATAATAGTGGTATAAATCTTCAGCAAATCAAAGCTGTGATCTTTGACCTTGGCAAGCAGTGAGGAAACTGCGGCACTGAGGCAGCACACGTCCTATCGAACCTTCATTTACCCTCCTCCATCCGGCTCGCTTATGATAAGTACAAGTCTTTGGATAAAGTAAGAGATCAAGTTCGAGTAAGTTTATTCTACTCCCTCATCCTCTCTCTCTCTCTCTCTCTTTCTCTGTTTAGTTAAATTCATCTGGTCATTTCCAGCAAACGAGTCGAATTTTTTTCTATACTCTGTTATGCAGTTCAAAGAGTTCATAAGCCCATTTGGTCAGCAAAGAATCAAAATGAAAGAAAAGAGCAAGAGAGAATATACTTCAACCCGACCAAAGGCTAGACCTGTCAACATCGATCATATTTGGATATGTTCGGACTAGTGCAGCGACCACATGTTCAAGGAGTCACACAGCAGAAGAAGGCAAATCTGGGAAGTAGATCAAGAAGTCCAGTAGGAGTTCAGGTAAGTCCTGAGTGAACATGCATGGTAAACTATTTCTAGATGAGTCAACCCCCTCCAAAGCAGATGTGACCCTCAGGAGTGGCTGGTCTTCTCTGATATAAGTCTCCAATACATTAAACAATGCAGTAGATGATCCCACATGGTGACGTTGCATTTGATTTTAGCCCAGTGAGCAGATACAGTAGCGAACACATTTTAATTAAAAAAAACTTACAGAGCAGTCATACTAAAAGTCTTCCAACACAAGAATCAAAAGACTGAAAGGACAATAATGGCACCTATAATACCACACATCCAACACAAACATAACAATGTCAGAATATATGTGGGCTAATGTCCCAGTCCACCTTCTACATTTACGTCTCATACTGGCTCTTCAGTTCTATATGTATTTGATTTTAAACAACCAACATGTATCGTACTCTATGGAAGCTCAACGCTCTGCTTTGTCTGTGTTATGTACAGGTGGTGTATCAGTTTTCTACAGTCAAAAGGGGTGAGACTGAATCATAACATCAATCTTTTGGTCTGTACATTTTAAACAATGTTCATAACGATGCTAAAATACATCGTTAATGCTTTGCAAAGGTGAGGGGAAATAACCGTGGGATTGATTTGTAGAGAGGTGAATCCCTGTTCATCAGGAAAAAGGAGAGTCGTGTAAAGTATTTGCCACAAGAAACAAACTCGTCTTCTTTCATTGAGCTAAGCAAAGCTAATCTGCTTGTTTAACATTTTTCTAAAGTGCATGCATGAGCTGTCTCTATTTGTCTAAATAATCCCAAAGGAAGTCAAATTCCTTATTGAGAACACAAAGTTAAACCTTATCCTATCTTAAATGTCATCCGTATAATGAATGGTGTTTGTTGTAGACTTTTTAGCTTTTATCTTCTGTGAGAACATTTCCCAGGTGTGTTTGGGAACTCTCGGCTAACGTCACTTTCCTTACGTACACACCGTCTTATCTTTGTGTGCCTGTCATTGTGAACCAGCCACAACTCTGAAATCCTGGCCTGTTGACGACCACACAGGAATCGTAACAAACACAATCACAAATACAAACATGCAAGCATTTACTCAGATTGGGTTGGCATTTACTAGGACGCCCTGCTCCTCTCAAACGTTGACCTGTGACCTTACATTTTGACCTCAGCTTAATGCATTGTGAAGGTAAAGCTGATTTAACACCCTTAATGTCCCTGGACCACTTTAAAACTCTGAAATTACCTGATCACAGTGTGTCACATGGTGACTTCTAAAGAAGCACTCCCTTTGGAAACTGTGGAAAGAGCTGTGGCTTAAAAGAGTAACAGTTTATTCTTTAAAAAAAACAAAAAACTTTTTAACCACACTTGTGACACGACTGGATGGATTGTCAGATTTCCTACAAATAGATACATTATCTTGAAGTTCATTAAATACATTCATGTTGTTCCAGATGATGAACCAAAACTACATCTAGGATCCCTTTACTCTTTATCTTGTGTAACGATGTAGCCAACCTCTCAGAGGAACAAGGAGGCTTGAAAACTCTTAAATGAGCTTTTTAAAAAAAAAAAAAGACCATTGGAAACATCCTTTATGGTTTTCAAACTATCAGTTCTTATATGTTGAAAATACTGCCAGTTTTTCGTGAAATTGTTTTTTGATTTGTGCCTGATTACACTTGGATATTTATTAAGAAATTCATTTGGTTTGGCTGCTCATGTTCTCGACTGTCCACCGTGGGAGTGTATTTTGGCCAGCTGTTCGTAGTCTTTTTTCACCCCCAGGTGTTGAGCATTGCCAGTCAAAATTAAGTTCATGTTTATGAAGCACTTGATAATGCCAAAGAGCCATCACTAAGCATTTCAAAATGTCAGAACTAATAAATCCATTTAATCGAACACTGCATGTGTAATCTAAACTAACTCTAGCTCGTCCTTCAGAGACTACTCTTTCATTGACAAAAAGGATTTGAAGTAAAACTGGATTTATTTATCATGAATATGTTAAAAGTTCTTCAAAGCCCTTCAATTATGTTGCTTTTCTGTCTAGGGAAAATGTTCTATGGCTCCCACCAATAAATATACCATGCCCTTCATTATGCCCTTTTACTCTGCATGTATGTTATGATTTATGTAGCCTTCAAGATGACTTGACGTACGTGAATGACCTTGGCTTGTTACCAAAGAAGTTCAGCAGCATGGCCTGCTATGATGCGTGTCCTAAAACATGTGCTGCTTTTTATTCGTATTATTATAATGTCGTGTCTGAATGCAAAGCTATGGCACCGCTGAAACCTCATTGAGAGTAGTGTAAGGCATGCCCTTGGTGAACTCACTCCACAAGTATTTACTCCCCTAACATCAAAAGAGCCAAACCCATAAAATGCAACATAGTTCAAAATTGCATCATAAACCTCTCGATTCATAAACTGGCTCTGTAAACTTTACTGTGTTACGATGCCCAGCCTAAAGCACTTTGAAGATTGTCAAGTCAATGAGAGATCAATTTGGCGTTAACGTAAATTGTAAAGCAGCGAATGTTGTTCAAACATGTTTACACCATTTCAAAAGGTGTGTGTTTTTCCTCCCCTGTGAGCTGGAATACCATGTAATCAAAAGCATGGAAATTAACCCGCAAGGTAAAAGAAGCAGGTAGAGTACACCACCTCCTCCCCGGAGAAAGCTATTCACTGCATTCCTGAGCAGAAGAGTGTGAGATTAAAATACACACACATTCAACATAGGGACACACACATGCTCATGCACGCATATATACACATACAGACATAGATATACAAGGGCACTGAGCCAAACCACAGTCCAAAGGGCAATGCTAAGGACAATGTGATCTAAAGAGCGACACACTGGGCAGAGACTCCCTGAAACCAGCTTTACACATTAAACTCAGCACGCAAGGTTGCATTAGACCAAAACTATTTACCGTCTCTCTCTACCAGCAAAAGGTTCAGCCCTGAATTATAATCACAGCATAAAACATTCAGCCAATAGGACTGTTTGTGTTGTTTTTCCAAGGAGAAACCTACAATTATCAATGAACATGTCATCCCACAATTTGTCTAACTAAATGCAACTGTGTTTGTTTAGACAGTGACGCAGAAAGAATATATGACCTCTTTTATATCTGTAAGGATGAAAGTACAGGAGTCAGGAAGACATTAATATATTTAAACAAACATAATTATGCTCCTCGGTGGACATGTACTGACTTTATTAAATGAGTTTACTTAAGCACAGCAGGATGTTCAGCCTGTCCTACAACAACTTTCAAATAACCTGACTCACATGAGAACATCAGGATGTTATTTAAAGACATTAGAAGTTAATCCTCATTCGATGTAACATATACAAGTCTTGCATGCCTTCAGGCGTGAAAAGGAAAAGGAAAAAAGGATCAAGATCAGTTACCAATGAAAATAATTTACCTCTGATATGTGTATCAGTTGTGTCTAGACATGTGTAAGTGGGAATCTTCCATTCGTCGAAATGCTGCCAAAGAATTCCATGTTGCTACATGTGCTTATCAATCAGCACAACGGAAAAAAAACTTTTCTTTTCAAACAGTAACACTGAGATGTCTCATCATTGAGATGTTTCTTTTTCTTTATTCATAACGGACCAAGAGTTAACTGTCCAAATTTAGAGTTACACTAAAGAGTTTGTCGAGGTGATTTTATTTCAACACTCTTTTCCATGAACACCCATACACCTTCTCTCCAATCCATGCTTGGTCCATGCACACATGTCTGATCCTGTCATACCAATGGGAACAATGGGCCAACCCAAAGGGTGGGTCAGTGATGAGAAAACCATGAAGCTGGGAAACTATCAACCTCATCCATTTCACAGCTTTGCTTGCGTAAAAGCTCATTTACTGTTCAGTATCATCACTGGGTTGATTTCTGGAAACGTTTTCCTTCCGCTTTCATACATAAAATAATACGAAAAATTATTTCCCAGAAGACATGTAGAAAACACAGTGTCCTGTTATCCAATTAAAAACGTATTTCATTTACTTAAATCGACTGATTTCCCCTGCGATGAGTGTGTAATAAAGACACTGCAAGGTCAGTGTCCGGTAAGAAAATTATGCAATCGCACCATTTCAACAAAAATGTCTGTAACATCTGTTTCAACCTTAAACTTAAAATGAAAAGACAGACTGTCATCCTGGTCACATTAAATTAATTGGGCTGCTGTTTCAGCGTCAGGTACTTGAGTCAGTAGATGATCTAAATGAAAAGTCCAAACCTTGCGCTCTAGGGCTCAGACAGATAGAAAAACCACCCAGTTGAATTTTGGGCTCAAAACAACGAACAATGTTGAAATTCGAGCTGAAACGATTCCTCGAATAACTCGAATAATTCGATTACAAAAATTAATCGAGGAATTTTCGCTGCCTCGAGGCTTCGTTAAGTTTTTTTTTTTGCGTCATCAAAACTTTGGTATGAGTATAAAACACGTTTAATGTAGCTGCAGCTACCTGCTCCTCTCTTTTACACACAGACACTTCAGCGCTAACACGCACACACACACGCGAGCGCGGCACGCCCCTTTTAACTTTTAGTCAGCACACAGTTGATCCGTGATCCATACGACCCAGTCGGGAACACGTGATCCGGTCAAACGGTCGGCTTTTCTTTCACTCTCTCCGTGTTTGCAGCTAACATAACGATAGCAACGTCCTCTCACAGTCTCTGTCATAGACATGTCTCTGGTCTCTGTAGTCTGTGAGTGTGCTGAATGCACGCGCTGCAGGAGCAGACAGAGATACACTTTTAACAATATACAGGCTGATTATATGAAATGTCTAATGTCTTCAAAGCTAAATCAAGACAGAACTTGTTTGTGGAATAATAATTTAGCAAATATATATTTAAAGTTTCTCAATTTCCTTATCTGACATAATGATTGATTCAACAGAACATAATGCTTTCTCAATTAAATGTACTGTAACAGATGTGTAGGCTACACAAAACACTATTTGCTATTTCAGCCATTAAAACGTGTTTGGCCTGTATTTTTCATCTACCTGCCGCCTTGACCAGTGAATCAGAAAGTGAATTTGGGACCCTGTCAGTAATATGGTGAGTGTCAGCAGCTGTAGAGCAGAGGTGGTTGGCTGTAACAAGCAGGTGTTTCCATGGTAACTGCAAAGAAGCAGGTTTGTAGGGACGACCCAAGACGAGTTAAACCTTAATTAAGCAAAAGTATGATTTATTCGATTACTCGATTAATCGACGGGACATTCGATAGAATACTCGATTACTGAAATATTCGATAGCTGCAGCTCTAGTTGAAATACAATATCTGATTTAATTCATGTGTAATGTAATTGAACAAGATTAAGAATTAGATGCATGCTTGACAGTCGGAAAAGCTTTAAAAAAAAAAGAAAGGAAAAAAAAGAACATGATATAAATTCACAATTGGATTCTCCTAACATCTTCTCTGGGGGAGGGACTGTGGCAGAGGGATTTGTCTCAATTGAAAGGTTGGCGTTTTGATCTCGTCGAGCGTCCTTAGACAAGACACTGAACCACAAGTTGTCTCTGAAGGTCCATTTCAACATTTACTATGGCAGGCAGATGAAGACAAGTCTTAAAAACAGTGGAAATAGATTGCTAGCACGCTTGGAACTTTGCAAAAGAAAAGTTGCGTGAGAGCAAATTCTCTGAGGGCTGGACAATGAGCATCTTAACATCTGGGGTTCAGGTAGAGATGTGTCGTATGACGTGTGCTGCTGCCCTCTTGGCCAGGTCAGCCTTGTGAAAGAGATCTTGAGTGCAGTGGGATAATTACCTGGTTAAATAAAGGTTAAATAAATGAAAAATAAAGAGACAGATCTTGGTGGTTGACCAAGAGTATGCGACCAAGACAGGACCACTCTGCTGGGTGGAGATGGATTGGGCTCCTCTCCGGCATTTGAACGAAAGAAACAGCAAAAAGTGAGGGTGAGATGCAGGATGGGTCTCAAACAGTGTCAGAAGGGCACTTAACACGTGGCCTACATCAGTAACACTGGCATGTGAGCTTGTGGAGTCAGGGAAACAGGAAGCAGCGGAAGCACCGCCACAGGTGATGGATTCAGGAAGAGACAGACAGCTGCAGTTCCACAGAAAGAGTGGACTTCTGCAACTCCACAGGAACTTTCACTGCAGCTAAAAAGGAATGGAAGCCTTCACTGCAGGTCAGCGGGCACAGGAGTGATTTACTGCAGCTTGACAGAAATGGAACTTTCACTGAAAATGGCGGTGACCGTATTCTTAACTACTGCTGAGCAGAGACTGGAGATTGCAGCAGTTAAGCAAGGACAGTGGGTTGCAGCAACTCAGGAGGAAACGGTGTAAGCAGGCAAGTTTGCTGACTGAGGTTCTTGGTGGGCCTTAGATGCAACAAGGTCAGTGTCAGTCTACGCTGCTTGGAAACGAATTCATGAAGTGCTGGAGAGCAGATCTAAAGTAGCCTTGGACAGCAGGTCTTCTCTGGCACTGGTCAATTGGTATTTCAAGAAGATAGGCAAGGAAATCTGTTGGTAGCTTGAAGGAAGGTAGCTGTCAAGGATGCAGAATAAAAATGTAGTAGACCACTGTAGATGCCACCAGACTGGTGCAGAGGAGCTGATGAAGTCTGTTAGCCATTGAGGTCACATGTCATATAGTGTTAGTTAATTATCTACTTAATTGTATTATCCTGGTCTACTCTGCTTCAAAATGCTGAATAAGACTTAGCTAATAAACATCTGGTTCGTAAGTATCCTTATTGGACGTTTAACAATTTGTATCTAGATATACGTTTTAGGATAATGACCTACATGTGAGGTGGTGTGAAAAAAAGTGCAATCTTGATGCTGACATGTTTTGCACTTCTTCATGTCAGAGGTCAGGATCACCTACAGAAAAGGTTCTGCTGGAGCTGAACAGAATTGCTTTAGGCCACTTGAATGGTGCAAATGCCTGCTGAGAGGGGGAACGAAAGAAACATGATCATCACACACCTCTTCTGATGCCCTTAGGGTAGAACACAGGGTGAAATATTTACTTGTTTTTGGTTTCCTAAGAAAAGAAGAAAAAAAAGGTCAAAGTGAAAACTCAGTTTTCCTTGGCATGTTTGTCTTTCTGGCAAACATTTTCATGATATGAGCATTCACTCAACCTGGTGTAGAAAACCCATGTGCTATTGTTTTTGTACTCAGGGGTTTGAAATGTTCAAGAGGAATAATTTTCTAAAGAATAGATGTTGTTTGTGTTCATGATGGTTTTCTCAAACGTGTCAGTAACTTGACTCAGAGAAGCCCTTTGGGACAACTTGCATAAGAGCGTGTATGTGAACACAAATCTGACTATTTATTTGTGTAAATATTTATAAGTACAAGCATGAGCCAAGACAAAGACAACATGTGCATTACAACAGGCTATCTCTCCATTTGAGATTTAAGTGACTTGGATAATTGTTTGTAATCCAGTTCAGGATATGTTTCCGGCTTCAAGTCCAACACTAAACGTTTTCAAAAATGTTAACCAAAAAATGTACACTCAACCTGTTTGACAGAGCAAAGAAAATGCAATGTGTGTGTTTGTCTTTCAGGTGACCAAACTGCCTTGTTCTGTCTTTGTTAGCGCTGCTTGTTTCACTGTGACTGAATCCACATACTGGTATTGAAACCCAACACTCACAACGGGAGAAAAAGCCTTTCCCTAAAGCTAGCTTGATTTCTTTACGATGTGCAGAGTCACACTAGGTGGGCCTGCACACTGGGGAGTCTGCAAAACCTGACACTGAACACGCCAAACGAGCCCACACCACTTAAAATTTACTCAAAGAAATTAAGACGTTGTGTTTTTCCAGAGCAGAATACCCGCGGTTTTTATACGGTGGATGTAAATCAAAGAGACAGAAAAGAGACGTGTGGAGTAAAAAGGCCAAGTTGACCCCCTTTCTTGAGGGAGGGCTATTTATGTGAACAAGGTGAGGGATCAAGTTGAGGTTATGAGAAGGCTGATTTCTGGTGCTGACAAAAAACTTTAACGTTTGGCGTGAAACTGAAGTTGCTAATGATGTAGTGTGGTAGTATTTCAGAAAGTTGTGGTTTCCTGAGTGCTCTTTTCAGGCTGCTCTGATGATGTGTTGAACTGTGTAACGATGTGGGTTTTCTATTGTTGCAACAGTAGCAACACATTAATTTGACATCTCCTCTAATTCAATTTCATATTTTCTTAATTTAGAATCTCTTTTTTAAATGTCCTCCTGACCCATTTCCCTCATTTATTTCCCTTCCTCTCAAACAGAGATTTACTGTTCTCCCTGGAACATCGCTGGCCTTTCACTGTCAGTCACAACATTACATCTGTCGCCCTCTTTCTCTCTATAACCCCTTTCAATCTCATATTGCCCTAATTTTGTCCATCTGACTGCCAGACAAAAACGATATATGAACTCATGTTCTCTCCCCGCCCTCGTCCTCTCGCTCCCCAAGGCTAGCAGCTGTAAATCTGAGCAAGCTGCTAACTTGTCTTATCTTCTGTGTATATTGGCCGTCTCTGGTTTGCCCAGGCGAAGCTTTAATGAGGACATAGACACCCTCGCTTGCTCTGTGTGGTCTACTCACAGACTTTACAATATAGAACTGCACTCTATAAACCTCAGGAGGCCTTATGATCACTCAGCTAGTTTCAGTGCCTGGCAGACAGTTTGGAGTAGATGTTAACTGGCTTGTGCTAACATGGTTGATGCATAAAGCAGTTCAGATTTTTGAAGGTGCATTAAGTCCTTGGGTCAATGTTTCAGATGCAGTGAGCTGCGAGGAAGAGAAGAAGTCTCATTTTTAGTCAGAAGCTTACTAAAGGCAGGGGTCACTGGTATGACCGAAGCTTTTTTACATCATATTTGTTTTTTCTCTTTTAAAAACTCTGTTTCAGCCACACTCACATGCCTGAACATGCACATCATGTCAACTTACACATACACTGGGCATCCATGTTCCAGTGTAATCAGGAGAAAGATTGAACTGCTCTGCTGTTGGCCACTAAGCAGTGCTCATAAAAGAAGCAGCAATATCAACAATTAAAATTTCCTGATTAAAGTGACAATGAGTTCAAACTGCCACTGTTCTGACTGATGACGCACGATAATGGAGAAAATGTGTCGGCTTCTCAAATCTCTGTGTTGGACGTTGGTTGAGCTCTGTGGTTTGATTGGCGCCCCACGTACAGAGGCTGCACCCATCAAAGCAACCCTGGGTGATGTTTTTTTTTTTCTTTGCTGCATGTGATCCCCTGCTCCCTTTTCCCTTCTCAGCTTTCCCGTCCATACAGCCAACAATGTGCCGAAGTAGAAAAAGTACTTTTCAATAGCCTTGTTCACACTTGCACAAAACTCCTCAAAAAAGTTTTTAAGGGGGCTGCATGTGAGTTGATAATATCATTGAGAAAGCAGCAGGATGCGATCAGGAGAATTCCCCTTGAGTGGGTGGGAGGTGACCTTTATTCTCTGAGCTCACAGACTGTGTTTATGCAGATCGGCAATCTCTGTGCACGTAATTAAACGGCTGCATTATGTTTGTCATTCTCCATTGTTTTCTTTGCCGCTCTTTAGACGATATTGTGATTCCGTTTAACTACACATTGCATTGATATTAACGCAAACATTGTCACGGCATTGTATGACGGATTCTTTTGATTGGTTCAACACGTTGTTCTTTTACATCTTATCGTGCCTCAGGAGACCCCCTGCCCCCTCATAAAGAAAATTACACTTTCCCATTTCCACTGAGCAATGGATTATATCATTGACAAAATCATGTCGTCAAAATATCTAACAGCTCAAGTGACCTTTGCAATGAGCACAGTGATTGATGTAACCCAAATATATTAACGTAAATATATGTGTTAAGAAGTTTGGAGTAAAAAGTCAGCTCAAACGTCTGGATTTCTCCAACATATGGTCATCATGTTCCATGGTGCAATCTAACCTTATTTTGGGCCCTATTAAATTAATTAATCCGTGTGGATGATGGGGAAATGGACAGGAGGGATCGACATGTTTAAATTGAATCCCAGGCTGCAAATGGACTCTTGCAAATGGACCTGTTTACAGGTCTCTTTTAATCAGCATGTGTTTTCTCTCCTTCACAGGTTATGTACATTTATGCTATACAAATTTAAGTCCAATGCTAATGCTAACTGCACAGGTTTAACTTGTAATTATGTTTACTCTTAGTCACATAGGGGCTCCTAAATCTTATTTGGGGGATTATTGTATACAGAGGGGAGGGGGGACAGCGGGTGTGTATTGTAACTAATGTCTTGTGTCCTGCCTGTCTGTATACTGCTACTTGCTATCTATCTATCTATCTATCTATCTATCTATCTATCTATCTATCTATCTATCTATCTATCTATCTATCTATCTATCTATCTATCTATCTATCTATCTATCTATCTATCTATCACAAATCATGGTCAAAACACACTTAGTGTTTGGCTTAAGAAATAATTCTTAAGTGTGCACAACACACGCTTGCTTCAATAAGACCTCTTTAAAGGTGATGTGCTGGTGAAATCCTCTGCCCCTCTTGGCCTAGGCTTCCCACGTTACTTTTCCAACTGAAGTTGGGGCTCAACCTAGCGTGATAGTTTCTAATGCTTCACGTCGAAGGCTAAGACTTGAGCGTCTTTGAAGATGACCCACATTCTACACATGGCTGAAGACACAGCAGGAGAAAGGACTACTTTCTGACCCTGCGATACGCTGACCCTCAAATGACCTCCACAGAAGTAAGGAAAGGATCTGTTCAGTGAACACCATCAACCAAAACACTGACCATTAACCAATCATAAAGGAACAAAGAGAGTGCCAAACAAAGGTAGAACACCAGTTTTAGTTTGACATGTTTTCTAATTAAGAGACGGGCTCAACAACATCACCAAGAACAGATGTCTACGTTCTTATAAAGCATTTGTAATAGTAAAACATCATCAGGCTCATTTATTTCCACCTACTTTAGTTAAAAATGCTCCTTTATATTCCTTTTTAGTACAAAAAAACATCTTTTGGGCAGGTAAATAATAATGCAGACTTTAGCCTCAGACCTCAAAAATTTCAGCAAACCATCAGCGGTTTAGGAAGTAATCAAATACAATCAAACTGGCAGGCAGCTTGATGGATGCCTGTTTTTACTCTCCTGAGGAAGGTCAGCACACGAGGATGTTAACTTTACCACCTACAGCACACACACACACACACACACAGAGAAAAACACGGGATTCTGTAGCATTGTGGTGAACGTCTGAGGTTCGCCACATACATTCCTCCCTCTTGACCTCTTAAAATAAAACCACGCGAGTGTGTGTGAAATGCCAGGATGGGTTTTAAGCCACAGTTTCCTGATAAATACAGAGAAAACCTGAAACACCACAGGGAGCTCCTAGGCTTACCAGTAGTGATAAATATCCAACCACAGCAACATCATCACTGTTACACAAGGAGGCAGGGCGAAAAACAAAGACAGAGTCAACAAACATTGATATAGCATCCCTGAAATCAATGTGAATAATTTCTCGATCACTCTGTAACAAAGACGATTTAAAGCGATGTTATAGCCACTTTGCCTCTACCATTACTTGAAAACCCGAATTTATAAGCTAATAAGCCTTCAAAAGAGCATAGAAACAAAGTGTTGTATTTTTTTAACTAACTGTAAAACCAACTTCCTCTGAAACTCTCATGTCAGCAACTGCATAAAGGTAGATAGCAGGGCTGCTCGATGATGGCAAAAATCATAATCACGTTTAATAAACACGATTACCGGTACTCATTGATTATTTAACATCTGTGTAACATGCATTAATCAAACTTAAACACTCTTGAACAGTCTGAATACTTTGAAAAACTGGCAATAAATGAAAAGAAATACACAAGTAATAACATATCGTAAGAAGTAAATTAATACAAATAAATGAACTGCCTTTGGGGAACTGGTGATTTACTCTTGTGGTCAAAATAAAACAACTAACACTTTGATACATTCACATGCAATATATTTGATAGCAGTTGCTATGGGCACCATGTTGCAGGTGTTAATTCTTTCAAGTCTGATTGCAGCACCGACAATTTTCACACATCTAAAGTGTCTTTGCCTGAAATGTAGATTGAGGGAAAATGATCTGAGCATTGTCTACCACTCCTGTTGCCTGATAGACAGATCCCTATAGGCAGACGGCTCTCATTCCCCCACAATCACATCTCTCGTTTGTGGTTGTGTTTGGTCTCTGCCTACTGGAAGAGCAAATATATAAGTACCTTACGAGACAATAAAGGCAGGCATGTGCTGGCTACATCACACAACCACCTGCTGTGGCGGAAACTAATAACCCTTATGTTACTTAAATCACTTGTGTACGGTTCATGCTAAACAGAGATTTTAACAGCTTCCCACAGAATAGTATATCAACATACAAGTGACAAAGGGAATTAACACAATGTGAGGAGGAAGTGTAAGAAGGTATTTCTTAAAAGTCTGAAGCTGTCAAGGGAAATCTTGCAGGGAAGTGTGTGTGTGTGTGTGTGCATGGTTTTGCTTGCCTGCACATGGGATGCCTGAACAGGGCTGCTGGGGCCAGGTAGGGATGTAAGGAATAGTTGTTGACACAAAAGACTGCGCTTTTTGTCACCCGGAGGAAGGCTGCATGCCAAAACTTGTATGTGATGCAGACAGACGACAAGCCTGACAACATCGAGAGTGTATGTCCAGAGTGTGTGTGCACGTGCCAGCATGTGTGTTTCGATGTGTGAGATCTGTTCACAGCAGGCCTCAAGAGACAGATTTCCCAGTTTGATTAGTTTTCTTTCACAGGCCTTAGCTTCCCACTTTAAGGCAGTATGACTTAGAGGTATGGTCAGTTTGTTCCTGCCTTTTTGTCTGGTTTATGTTTCCCATAAACAGTTGTGACATTAGATCAGTGCCACATAGTTTAAATGTTACTCATTGAAAAGAAAATACAAAAACGACAGGAACAAGAAACCTCCGGGTATTTCCCTGTGAAATGTTTACAACTGATGAACAGAAACATTTTTAACGCTTACCCATCCAGCCCTCACATACCCTTAGGAGGTCTCTGAATTTGTTGAGTCTTCATGTTTTTTGTTATGGATGATCAACTATTCTTTAGCTTGGTAAGTTTTCAAGTTGTTCCTTGCTCCGTGCATAAATAAATAGCAGCAGCAAAAGAGAGAAAAAAAAAAAGTTGTCCACCGATGGTAGGAACATTTCTAACACTGTTGTTTTTGAGCAGACGCCAGTTTCAATAATGTAAAAGACGAGGGGGTACCCAAACAAAAAAAATCCAGGAGAATCTCTGTCTTTCTTTCTCACTCCCACCTTGCTGCTTTTCCGCAAAGTCAATATTGACCTTGAGTCATAAAGCTGGCTCTCTGATCTAATGTAATTTACTGTGTACAGTAAAACCCAGAGATGTAAGGGAGTGAGCCCCCCACAGACAAACAAACGCACACACGAGACGCTCTATTCTTATATATGTGGTGACAAAAGCTGTGAAACTGTTAAGATTTGAGGTGAGTGAAGGGGGGATGGGGCATTTTCTTGAGGAAATGAGGAGAGGGAAAGGGGTTAAGAGAGGATGATAACACAACACAGAGAGGCCTGGAGGAGGTGTTAAAGGCCAGTAGGTGAGAGTGTTTAGTGAAGGGGGGAACGGACAAAGGAGAAAAGAGAGAGAGAGAGAGAGAGCGGTGCTGGAGGGCAGTGAAGGGGAAGAAAGAGGGGAGACAGGAGGGGTGAGAGGAGTTTCAGGGTGGTAGTGAAGGCTACTGAAGCTCTGCAGGAGTTTGGGAACCAGTGAACCTTGCTCCAACACCCCACTCCTCCTCTTCTCGTCCCCCGCTCCATCAATGTGAGGAAAGCCTCCTGGCGTGTCAGCGATGCATTTCCCATGAGCTTTAACATGCGGACCATTAAGCCTTCACTGTAATGTCCTGCGCTGTTGTTATTCTGCGTTCAGTGAAATCTTTATAGAAAAACAAAATAATATTTGGTAGAACACAGGGAAAATTTTTGAGGAAGGAGAGGGTGAATAAGATAAAACGATATAAAAGTGGATGCTGGATTTTTGGATGATAATGACAAGGAGGTTGAAGGTTTCAGTTATGATATTCAGAGACTGCGACACCATCATTTGTTTTACTACTTTGAACTAAGTTTGACTTGTTTTGGATCTTTACACTTTCCATTGTTGAAATATGCAGTCATGGTCGTGATGACTGAGCAACCAACAAATCGTCCAAATGTGATTGTAAATCTTTTAAAAATATATTCTACAGTTCTAAAATCATGCTAACAGTTAGCTTGAAATCACCAAACCAATAATAAAAAGCTCATTTCTGAGCTGATTTTCTGTCAGAAGTCACCATCAGCGTCAACCAGTAAGTGCAGCTTAATGTGTATAGCAATAGGTAACAGGGCTGATTACGCTTCACATGAAATCATGCCGTGGTTACCACTTAGCATTAACTTCCTATCTGGTTTGTTTAATAATCTTTCAACAGTCGATACAAAGATTTTCACAATAATGGCAGCCAAATTGGTAGGTGATGAACAGATGGTACTTAAAGCTGCACTTTATTTAATACATTAGTTGCAATTGTCCAGAGTGTGGCTGGATGGAAAGAAATGGGAACAGATTCCTCTACTGGAGCAAAAAGACACAAGCCTGTGGTCTTTAGTTCATGGGAAGCGTTCTCATCATGGCCTTTGACCTGATGAGAACTTGATTCTGGTTTATGTAAGAGGCACTATGTACCCATTCTGCAGCAAACTACAGCATTACTTTATCTGCACTGAATATATGTGATGAGGTAAGGAACTGTCCAACATTAACTTCAGATTGTCCTTCTTTGTTCTAACTATGACAGGTCCAACCTGTGGTATCTTTAAGTATCTATAAACCTCTGTATTCTTGAGGTTGACCCAAAACTTTTAAGCCCACAGAGAAAAAACAAAAACAAAACAGTTTTATTGTCAAATCTGATGCACACTATCTCCAAAATAGGTTTCACTGAGACACAATTCAAAGATAGTTTCACAGCAAAAGCACCCTTATCATTCAAACCAAAACACTCCAACAGACAGCTCAAAGCTAATCCTGCAGAATATAAAAGAAACTCCTGGGAGAGATGGAGGGTGTGACCATGGAGGAGAGACAGACATATGAGGCAGTGAGGTCAGGAAATAAGCTGGCGAGTTCAGAGGAGACAGAGGAGAAGAAAAGGAGGGTCTAGGAGAGAGTTAAAGGGATCAAGTTAAATTAAGAGAATAAAACCCTTTGTAATCTTGCTGAACACCCAGTGGCCGACCACTGGTTAGCTATCACTCTCTGGATCTCTTAAAGCAGCTAAAGCTCTGTAAGCCTTTTAGATTCACACAGAGCTTTCCGTCTGAAAGGCCATTTTACTGTCAGACTCCAAATAAACAATAATGCCAAAAAAGTATTCAGCAGCACTTGTACATTTACCTCGTTGATGTGCCAAATAAACACCTGGATTTATTTTAGTCTTTCCTTTAAGACTCAACTGCTTTTTCCTTTTTTGGGTGGTTAGCAAAGTACAGTGTGCTCTGTACAGTGAGGAGGGTAAGTTGGGGTTGGGGTATCATCCTCATCTTGTCCCTTTGTCCCTGACAATGTATCCCACCTGGAGCGAGGCCAGCACCCCATTAAGGAGATCAAAGCTGGGTTAAGTGGATAGAGCCTTCTCTTTCTCTCTCTCTTTATCTTTTGTGTTTATACCTGACACCATGCTTTCTCGTGTCTTTCTCCTGCCCTGTCCTTTTCTTAACTTTTTTGTAATACTGTCAAATGCCAAAAAAAAAAATGTTTAAAGACAAAACATTTGCCAATGTGCTGGCTGCACATCGAATGGGGCGTCGAATGAATGTATTTTCCTCCATAGCCTTTTGGCAGAGACGGTAATTACTCAAAACTGTCAGCACTTAGCTTAGTTGGCGCAAAGTGTCTTTGCACCAAGAACACCCACTGCACCTTTAATCATTGATTGTATATTACTAATGTTTGGTTACACTGTCTGCAAAAATCCAAGCTCCCTTTTTGTTAAAGCTTCAAATATGAAACGTATCTAATGCAGAAATGACAGAGTCAATTCGCAAAAACATTTGCAGGTTGGATGGCAGCCTTGTAACACAAACGGAGAGCTAGTGTTACTCCAGTCTCCTCGCTACGTTTGCCGTTTTCAGTAGGGAAACACTGAGGCCGTCTTGGACGCTCCCTCTTCTGTTCACTTCTTCGGGTGAGTAGAAGCCAACTTGAAAGTGTGAAACTCTTCCAAAAATAACTCCATTAGTGTTTGCATAGTATACAGTAAAGTGAATTTAAAGGGAAATGTAACTCTAG
This sequence comes from Symphodus melops, assembly GCF_947650265.1. Lineage (NCBI taxonomy): Eukaryota > Metazoa > Chordata > Actinopteri > Labriformes > Labridae > Symphodus > Symphodus melops. Next base: position 12,499,932 of record NC_136691.1, read on the forward strand.
CTTTTGTTTTCATAGTAACAACAGGCCAAAAAGGGAAGCCTGTCTTGTGTAAACGCCATCATCTTTTCCCCCCTTCTTCTCTTAAAAAAATACATTTTTGTAATTGAACAGCTAATAAATCTATTAGTTTTATTCCTGGAGACAGATGGCACATGTTCTCGAAATGTTATCCGGCTGTAAATGTTGTAGCTATGCATGTTACATACAGTCGATACATAGTGCCTGCATGTCTGTTCAACTCTACAACAATATAAATAACAAACACCTGTTAAAGCCATTGTAGGTCAGTGAACGGTTGCTTTGAAGGAGTTGCGATGACATGTGTAAATGGTTCTGTGACCAATCTAGAGTCCAAAGATGTTAAAGTCTCCCTGCAGCCTCCCAAGATTTCTGTGTTGCCTCATTTTAAACAAAGTGTCCAAAGTCATATGTATTTTGCCTCTCCCATCGGGGATTGTTTTAAAGTTTGTTTGGGCATTTTGGAAGACAATCAAATCAATATCAGACATGCTCTATAACAGGGTAATATAGAAATATTAATCTTAAACTAGTTAAAGCACCAGTGAGAAGTTTGTAAGCTGTAATAAAACCAACTGAAATTAATACTGATGTCCCTATATGACCTACAAAAGCAAAAGAGAACATCTGCCATGTGATTGATAATCTTGTCTTGTTAAAATAAAGCAGGAGCACTACTTAACTAAGCAGAGCGAAAAGAATCAGTGATTTGTCCACAGGTGGGGTCAAAATCATGGTTAACCAAACCTTTTTAATGGCTAAAATTGATTAGAAAAAACAACAAAAAAACCTGTATATATTTTGTAGATTCAGCGCAGGGATCATGAGGGCAAAGGCTACTTTAACAGGTGATTTGTCATTTAGATTTACATACGTAGTAAACATCATTTAGTTCTGCAAAACAAAAGTCACAAAAATGAGTTTGCATTTAGTTTGAGTCATTCTCATCTGTTTATTGGACCTTTACATGAAGTAAAAGTTAGTTTAAAATAACTATCATACATTTAAAATAGATCTTTTTTTTTATCTTGAAATCTTTTGAACCCTAATGTTTGATTTCTTTTTCTTTTCGTTAGCAAGTGTCTGAATGTCTCTTGTGACAGTAGGTTTTTTCTCGGCCTCAGCTGTAGTGCTCTCCATTTCAGCCTGCAGCAAACTGCTTCATTTACATTATTTGGAATGTAATTGTTTGTACTAAGAGTGTGCTAGTACAATGTGACCTGATACTTATTGTTAGTACAAGATGGGAAGTTAGTGGAAATGAGGTGATAGATATGGGATCCTTTTCTGTTGTTATTATTAGTATAGACTCCAGTATTAACTTTTTAATAATGGCTAAATAACACCAAACATCATGCTGTATTGAGAAGAAAAATTGTTTCAATTGCTGTTAACACACCAAGGACTATGAAAATACACAATCACAGCTGATGACATGGTGTTTTACTGTGGTCTTTGTTTAACAAAGTCAAACTAAGTCTGATCATGCCATATTTATAGATAAAAAAGAAACAATTCTCACACACTCTATTTATTCACAGATAAACTACAACGGTCTATCTCTAGAGCCACGTCAGCACATGAAGTCTTTCCTGGTTTACTGGACAGTAAGATCACAGGTGCAGTCTAGTGTGTGTGGGAGAGGAATGTGGAGATGTATCTGTGTATCAACAGTATCAACAAACGTGCATGAGAACATGAAGCCTGGCTAACAGGCAGGAAGAAATGTTAAGTAGCACACATAGAAGGACAACATTAGAACTTTACTCTCTGTTAGAAGATGTGGACTCGCATCTTCGACATTCACATAGAGGAAGTGGTGGCTGAAGGTGGAAATCCACAGGATCCAACCATAAAAAGATGTGTTTTACTTTCATTAGGATTAAAGGCTAATCCTTGTTGAATGTGATGCTCTGCATGCTTCAAGAGAAGGGCGTGCTGGTGTTACCGTTCTTTCTAATAAACACGAGTCGTGGGCTGGATACTTTCCAAGACCGACACAGACATAAATGTTTGGTTTAGCTTAAACTATTCTGTGTGTTGGCATTAGGGTAAAGATTTCACACATAGCTGGCACTTAATAATTGAGCTTAAAAACAAGGAAGGCTCTGTCATACTTAACGTAATTAATAAACATTTAATATAATAAATTATGTAAAAAAAAAAAAAAATGTACCCAATTTTTTATGTCTCAACCCAAAACCAATGATGTGTCATTGAGGCAGGGCAGTTGCTTTATGGATAATGTGCTGAAGTTGGTTTTCTCCATGTATGGCCTAAATCCTTCTTCCAGTTAGGAATTTGATAAGAATGAGTAAAATATGAACTTTTACGGCATTTCAACACCTTTTCTACCACTATGTATTGGTAGTTTATGGATAATCTGCTGGCCTGTTTTAACCTGGCTGAAGATCTGAGGGGGAAACTTGTGAAACAGGTCAGTAGGCATACTCAAGGTGACATCCCTAAGATCTATTAGTCTGCAGAAGGCAAAACAGGAATTGGTTTATACACCATAATTCTGCATTTTATTCCTCACCAATGTTATAAACATCCTATATTTCTTTAGTTAGGAATAAATTCCAACTTCGGCTTGGGTATTTGTCGAAATAGACTTTGTTAAATTGTGGTGTACAGATCAAATAAGAAACTAATACAGAACAAAAAGTGCATTCAATGTATTTATATTATCTTCACAAGCAAAGAAAAACCATAGAAGTCCATACAACAAACAATAACTTTGAATGTTTTTTATTTCATTTATTCACTTCAGTCAGAATAATCAAGGGGATTGAAATCTGGCTGAAATGCTTTACTTTTGATTTACTGTAAAGAAGTACATGGCAGCCTATGTCTTGTTAAAGACGTAGCATTCGTTATCAACCTTTCTTTCTTTGGCTTGAGCTGACATCTTAAGGGGTAACCTTGTCGCTGTTCACCTTCCCTCATGTGCACACGGAAGAAATACCAACATAGCGTCTTTTTTAATTTATGATTGGCCCCGCAAGAGCCGGACATGGCCGCACAATGCATAGTTTGCCCAGGTCTGCTCTTAGATGGATGTGAACTTGATGTTTTCTCTTCAAATGCACTCATTTCTGTCTGGCTGCAGCTAAACCTGGACCCAGTACAAAGAAATGTCTTAGCATAAAGATATTTGATCAGTTCACATGGCAAACTCACAAACAGTGTTCCTATAGAGGAAAAGACAGATCTGGCTGCAGTTACTGGCAGGTTCTCATGAAACACTGCAGAAAGCAGACTTGTCATCACTCTTCTCAAGTACCAATGTGGCAATCTTGACTGAAGTCAAGGAGGCAAAATGCAGTCTTAGTTCCTTTTTTTCTCGAGTACAAGGTTACTGAGCTGACAGTGCCAAACTAAAGAACCACAAAGGTGTCATTTCTTCAGTTGAAAAGTATTTGAGTTCTTTCTTGAAATGTTTTAATGTGGCTAGCTGGAAGGTCTTAAGGACAGAAGGTATTTCAATTCAGTAGTTTTTAACACCAATTGACGTCTTTTTTAAGGTTGGTGCCAGTGGCTTCTGCACCAAACACAATCCAATGTAAACCTATCAATGTCAATGGACAGGCCAGACATCCACGGTGTTGTGATTCAGTGGGCACAGTAGAAATTGTAGAAGGCAGTAAAGAGCTTGGACTACATTGTGAATAAAACCAACCAGGACTTTGACCCGTATTTGATTTAAAACTACTCTTTACACGTTCTTTTTGCTAACCATGTCAAGCAGTTTGTTTTGCCAAAATCGTAGCAAGCTGCAACAACTTCATCACAGTTTATGTTAGTTAAAAAAGCAGCAAGGGCTAGAAACAGAAAAGTGACAGTGAAGAAAATCCTGAGACAAAAGGATATTTCACTTTAAAATGTCACCTGCTGGTGGCAGTCGAGGAATCTGATGAATCAATATAAAATGGTAAATGGACTTGAGTGCTTTTCTAGCCTTATAAATCAAAGTGTTTTGACACCACATGTGACACCTACCCATTCACACGTCGATGGCAGTGGTTATGTCGTGACACCATCAATAACCATCTAATCCCATTCATACCACTGATGAAGCAATGAAAGCAATTCGGGAAGTGTCTTGACGGACACATCGGGTATGTTACTGCAGGAGCTGGAGATCAAACCCTCGACCTTCCAGATAAGATGACTCTACCAACTTTTTAAGGTATACCACGCTTTACTATCATCCTTTCAGGTTTGCTAAAAAAAATCAATAGAAATAACTACAGTCATACCATACATAGAGTAAACTGTACTTAAGGAAGCTGCTTTGGCAAGCGATTTTTAAACACCCAGCATAACATCAACTTCAATCTTTTCAGTCAGTTTTTAAAATATCCTCATACTGGGATTTGGGCTCATGAGTATGTGGTCCAGTAGAACTTTCTCACCTCACTGTCAGGTCCAGCAACCATCAAACAACTTTATGAAGTCATGTTTCAGTGTTGGAAAGTATTTTTCACATGCAAACTTTCACATTGGTCTCTCTCTTTTTTTTACTATAGTCTACAGCTCTGTGTTAGTGTGTCAGCATGATTCATTTTAGACTGAAGCAGCTTTGAGTCATTGTTCTGTTGAACTGAGTTAAACTGTTGTTCAAGCACAACTCCAGTAGCTTTTCAGCAAGTGTGTTTCTTATTAAAAAACAACATCCCCGAGCAGCATTACAAACCTCGTCTAGGGATTTGAAGTTAATCATGTGGGAAGCCTTCAACCTTCAAGGTTAGCTCTCATATCTTAGATTCCTCTCCTTAACAATGAAAGTCATATAACTCATTCCCTGGTTTCAATACATGAAAAATTGCTCTCAATCAAAATAATGTAAATTAAATAACTTTAAGAAAGAGCATGGTAGTGTTATTTGTGTAGGAAATAGTACTCACTTGCTAGCTAACATACTGAACAATGCTGCTGAATAATTAGGAAGCAGTGAAATGATAACCATGTGTCGGATGTATGGTGGTGAAATATACAAACTTTAACAGAGGTAAAACAGCTGCTGACCCATCCATCCTGATTGTATGGTCAGAAGAAAATGGACACACTAAGTGTAAGTATGGTGAAAGCACTTATAAACGCATATCAAAAAATTGCTGCCTTGTATGAACATGCAGAAGAAATGCTTGATTAAAAGTACTCTGCTTTATAAACGTTTGGCGGGGGGAGAATCAACTCGATAAGGTTTTTCGGTTTTCAAATGAAAAAGACTCTTTTTTGGTGTCCAATGTTGAATTTAAACAAAACTTTGTTTTGTTTATCAGAGAAAACCAATGGGACCTTTAAAATCTGTGCGACTGCCTGACTGCTCATTTCTTGCCTCATTGAAAATGATGTTGTGATGACTGTCTGTGTGAATGAATGACATCTTTATTGATCCATGGGGAATAGGCTTTACAAAAAGACATCTAAGGATATTCACACATGAAAAACACTATGCATGAAAAGGAGTGACTGTATGTTGGGTGTTAAAGCAGTATTTTGGTCACACTATTGAGGATATTGAGCGAAAGTTTAAGTAAGAAGCATCAAAGGAAAGGATTGAAATTTTGACTCACAAAAAATGACAAATAAGTTGTAATAAATGTAATTCCTTTGTAGCTCTTAGAAAAGAAACAGGAACATTAAGCTCTCTTCAGTTGAGAGAGCCTAATGTTTCTATGCAACAGTCTTCTGCTGTAGTGTAAAACACAAGGCCAAGTTTTACTCTCACACTTAAGGACATCACAATCAGCAAATAACCGGCCTCCCTCTGCCCCCAAGTAAGGGGGAGTAGCAGCTCAAGACAGAGGGAGGAGGAGAGGAATGTTGGATGGAGTGGAGCAGTTCAGTAGTCGTGCTTACTTTACTCTGTAGGTTAATTACCATAGTGACAGATTGATTACTCAGAGTGACAGGAGAGGGGGGTCTGGCAGCAGCTCCCAGCTGTACTCCTTAACTTTCAAACAGCGTGTGTGTCTGTGTGTGTGTGTGCATGTGCGTGTGTTAGTGTTTGTAGGAGAAAGTGAGACTGCAAATGGCAATTTAAGAGTGTATGAAACTGTTGTGTGGATAACAAATGGTTAAAAAAATAGTGGGTGTGAGTATTTCCAGACCCGAGTGGACGTACATCATCATCAGTCTGGTTGACTGCAAAATTTGTCTCACTCTTTGTGTTTGTGTTTGTGTGTGTGTGTGTGTGTGTGTGTGTGTGTGTGTGTGTGTGTGTGTGTGTGTGTGTGTGTGTGTGTGTGTGTGTGTACATTGGTGTATGTTGGACACCTGGAGCTTGAATGGAGTGTTTAGGATGTCTGCATCCGTATACTTTTCAGTTTAAGGGTCGCTGCAAATGTCCCTCATTGAAGTTCAAAAACAAACACACCAACAGACACACACACCAACAGACACACACACACACACACAGGATCATTTTCTTGTCAGCAGGTTCTGGCATTGGTCATGACTACATGCTGTAGCAGAGACAACATACACACGTCTTACAAGATAACACTCTAAAGCACACAGTAGACACACACTCGGGAAAGAATACACAGTTTAGAGCAAATTTATCACACAAATGTATTAACTGTGTTTTCCGGTGTTTATAACAGTAAACACTGTTGAATGAAAAGAAGGTGCCTGACCTCAGACACTGAACCTGACACACAGATGTGCAACTCTAAATTCAACACAGCTGTTTTTATTTTGTTTTAAGCTTCATTTGGTACACAAATACATCAAGTGTCGGACAACTTCCACAGGTCCAAAACGGCCCCTGTACGTATTTGTATGGGAATAAATGTCCTCTAAAGTGAACTTTTTCATTTAAGTTGATAAATCTACTATTGTCACTATCCAAATTTGGGGCACAATCATCTTAAATTTATCCTGAATGTCTGCAGCACGCCGTCCCTCACAACCTCATTGACCCCACTGAGCTGACATCACAGATATTCAGGGCAGCGAGGCGATGAAGAGCCAAGAGATGAAGAGAGGAGTAATAAGAAAAAAGAAGGCTGTCTTTGTCTGTTGGGGTTTCAAAGTCGGCTCTTGCTATGAGAGCCGACTCTCTAATAAGGAGGATTAGCACTATCACAAATGCAGCCCCAGCAGAAAAACAGAGGAGGAGTTGGGGTGTGTTCCCATGCTAGCAAAGGTAAGCAAGAACTAAGCACAATGAGCCTTAATGACATCTCATTTTAGAAGATATTTAGTCAAGTTCTTTGGAATTCAGTGAGTATAAGATCCTTATTTTCCTACACACACCCTCTAACTCTCTCTCACCAACACACATGCAGCCCTTTTGATGCTAGGATGGGTTGGTATGCTGGGGGAAGCCCTTGTTCAGCCAAGCTCATCATACATCTGTCAAGCTGATAACCAATCACCTATGTGATGAAACACTGGAGAGTTGAACAAGTGCATCCTCAGAAGGTCTGTGCAGCCTCATCTTTCCTTGTGTTTTGTCTAAAGGCTGGTTCACACGGCAGGATTAAAAATTGTCGGCCGATTTCCCAAACTTTAGAGACCACACACATGGCGATAAATAATCGGAGGTTTTACAGTTTTGGTTGTACAGTGTGTGGTGTGTGGCCACACGGCAACATCAACACACCACACACGAACCGATTTCACTCGCGAACGTCCCCCGATCAGAAGGGAAATCTCGCAAACCTCTCGATCAAACGTGATTCCAGAGTCAACAAACGGACAAAGAGGATGTAATAGGGATCGTTTGTGCTGTTTTTATGTGAAAAACACGTTTTAAAAAGAGGCGTCGGTCAAAGGAGTGGAGACAACGGGAGCATGACCTGTTCTTGCTACATGATATGGAGGTGAGTAGTTGTTGTTTTGCTCCCAGTGTTTTCGCTACTACGTCACCTCGCTTTCTGATTGGCTATGCGTTACATTCAACAGGCTCGTGCTCGTTTTCTCCTCAGGGGAAACACCACAGATGATGAGCGATTGGGCCAAAACAATCCAACATGTTGAATATCCCCGATTTGAGATCGGAGCGGTCCCGACATTCTTCCGACCAGACGAGAACGGTCTGAACACACCACACACGGCAGGATGAGTTTATAAGATTATCTTATGATGATCGGGGCGTCCTTAAGATTATCGGAAGGGGAGAATCGGGGCCAAAATCGGCGTAATTATCCTGCCGTGTGAACCAGGCTTAAGCTAATGGGTGTTCGCTCTAGAACTTGAAATTTCAACTTTTGAACTATAACAGTACTTTTTCTTCAGGTGAAATATGTTATCGTTTTAGATGTTAAAATAAAAAGAATATATTGGCAAAGTATAATGTATATTGAAGAATAACTTCCCTGAACTGAAAATAATACACCCTCTGTGTTCATTTCGACATTGTCTGGCCACTCCACTGCTTAATGTCAAATGTGAATGTGCTGTATCTCCTTGTACTTTTTTCTGAGAGGCAATGCAGACAGTCTGTAACTGTTAACCCTGTCTGCACATCTAAAGAATAAAGATAGCCCTGCTACCGTTGCTTCTTTTGGATCCATAAATAATCACTCACAAGTATTGTTATGTAATGAAGTTTACGTGCTGTTATTGACCCCAAAAAAAGTTCAATTTGAGCTAGCCTACAGTACAACTGCAATATCACCGCCGTTTAATTGGTTTAACCATGCTAGCAAGTTAAACTTTTTTGGCTGTGTTGTTCATTTTTTAAGGGCCTTTATACCTTTAATCAACAGGACAGCTAAAGAGAGACAGGAAATGTTGGGAGGAGAGGGTAGGGGGTGGCATGCCGCAAAGCTCCAAGGTCAGATTCAAAGCCATGGCTGCTGCAATGAGTGCTATGGTTTCTGTACAGGGTGTATCCGGTACCTTGGGTTGTTTTTTTTTTGATTGCGTCACTTGTACATGAAAACGCATGTACAAGTGTACTGAACAAGCCCCATTGTAGCTGTTCTGATATCTTGTTTGTAGATCTCATGTTGGCTAATCTGAAGATAAAAACGAGCCAAAATATCATGCGCTAACATTCACCTCTTCAGAATGTCGGCTTCAGTTTATTACATCTTGAGACAAAATGCACATTACGTCTAATCACTATTTTTGTGATTATGAAAAAATATGCAGGTGGATGTTTACATCACAAGTCTTTTGAGGTTTCTCTTTGAAGTCCAACCATTGGCTGTATACAGGAAAACAATCCATATAAGAACAGGAATCATTTAATCTTTTGTAATGGAAACCTGGAAATCTGGAAAAACTACCAGCAACTGACCAAACTAGCTTAAATATATGACTTTAAAAAGTGATCTGGCTGCAATAGCAACAAATAATAAACTCTTAAGGCCAATCAGGGTTCAAAGATTGCGCTAAAATGAGCCTGGAGTAAACTATCAGCAAGTCCAGACTCTTCTCAGCTCAGCATCATTTCCGTCAACTCCATTTAGTGAAGGAAACTAGTTTGTAGATTTGTAGCAAGCATGCTACAACGCATGCCGCCAAAGTGGTAAACCCTGTCTCCATGCCCTTGTTAGGCCATTCTATTTGATATCAAACTAAAATAGAGTCATGCAGCTGTCTGTCCCACCTGGCCGTCCCCCTCACTACACAGGTGACTTTGCAATCAACACCAGCCGACACGCTGTAACTGAGATCGGCCTCTGTACAGTATTTCCATGAATGTGTGTTTGTGTGTGTGTGTGTGTGTGTGTGTGTGTGTGTGGGGCATGTACAGTGTGTACCCGTGAAGCATGTGGGAAAGGAATGGTTGAAGGATGCCATGAGTAGTTTTCATTAACAGGGCTGTTCAAGCGTTGTGACATTTCCCTGCCCTCTGTGTCAGTCTCACCGTGTAGCTGCCAAAACCTGCATGGTCACACAGTCCTAACCCTGTCAGATGACAACAAGAACACCATCGAACTGACACATCATCATTATAACAAACACTGTGGATGTGTGGTCAAAATATGAGTCATGGGACTGACACTTCGAGGTGATGGGGTGATTCCCACTGGTGCCAAGGGGATTAAATGTTTACACACTTATGGCACCAGAGATAGGACAGAGGATGTCTGGTCTGGTAGAACATACTGAACCACATGTGCATACATACTGTGCGATTGCAGAGGGACATGCATTATGTGTCATCATTTCACGTTATCAGGTTTGATCTCCACATGGGTGGGATGTACAGGGGTGGGATGGATCCTAATGTATATGCAATCAGTAATGTAACTTAAACACAGAACAAGTATACATACAGACTTCAAATGCATGTATTTGCTCTGATTGTATCGTGTTGTGCAGCGCAAATCAGCCATTTTGTAATAATAAACTTAAAACGAGTAAAAGTAGGTTTTTACTGAAACAGTCTCAAGTTAATGATAATGTTTATATCTTACCTAAATAAGCCAATATTTATTCTAACTGCTTGTCAGTGGGTCAGATCATGAATGAATATAGTTGAATTTATGGCAAGCGGATGTGATCATCCCTAAGAGAACAGTCTACCTCCCATGATGCACCTTACCCTGCACCGCATCAACTGTGGGCTTGAGAAGCGGAGCAGGCTGCCGAAAAAAAATAATGTTCGATCTAGAGGTGGCAGTAGCTCAGTCCTTAGGGTTGGGAACTGGAGGGTCACCGGTTCAAGTCCCTGTGCAGACCAAAAACACAGAAGTTGTTCTGGTAGCTGGGTAGGTGCCAGGGTAATTGTTCAGCACTGCCAAAGTGCCCTGGAGCAAGGCACCCATTACGACCCATACATTAAATCCTTAGCTTTAACTTTTCACACACACACACACACACACACACACACACACACACACACACACACACACACACACACACACACACACACACACACACACACACACACACACACACACACACACACACACACACACACACACACACACACACACACACACACACACACACACACACACACACACACACACACACACACACACACACACACACACACACACACACACACACACACACACAGTTATATATCCTCACATTATATTGATAATTGCAGTATAGTGAAATTCTAGGTATATTGGGCCACGTATTGCATATCACAATGTCACTACCTAAATAAACAAAAAGCAACCAGGAAAATCCAAAGTAAGGACTTCTGATAAACGATGCGTGCACACACAAACCTCGGCACAGCGTAGCGTTATTGTTTGTGGAGTTAGGAGGCTTGTCGTTGTGCTAGGTCAACAAACACTTCTCTCTAAAGTGACAAGCTGAGGGGCTGACATGTTCAGAGCTGTTTGACTTTGTTTCCTTTTACACAAACAAGGTCCCACTGTCATCACTCTATCCTTCAAATACCAAATGACCGTCTTGACAGTTTGGTTTGGAGCGCTGGCCTCTGGAAAAGGCCCCATGATTTTCCCCCATAAGGCAAGTCCCAGAGGAGGGAACTTTTACTCAACACAAGCTCACAGATGTTTCCTTTGTGCAGGTCTTCTGTAAGCAGCCTTACCTCCTGAATAACAGAACATACCCAAGTTTTAACAACATTTTTTCTTTTTTGAGAGGTGCCTTAAAGAGGACAATGTCTACCTCCCCATCCCCCTTGTCTTGTGACATTAGTGTTGCATTACACTGACTGACATCGCAACACACCCTCCCTTATTTCATTTTACAACTGGTAGTCAATCTCTCACCCTGTAAACCTGCCGGCCTGTGTCAGTCAGTGTTAGAGCGACTTTTCTCACAGGTCATCACTCACAGCTGTTTTTTCTTGTTCTCTGGCTGTTATTTAAGCCGCTCGGCGATGATAATGGATTTAACAGGTTCCCTTTAACAACACTCCGACCAGATGTGCTCACAGCCTGGGGATATACTGCTAAGTATCACTTTGTCTTCATTTCTTCGAAGGTGGCCCTACATTTTCAGCCAGGTAAGGCTCACCTGGAGGTCCTGCCACGCCTCTTTAGTACCTTTAACTTTCCTTGAAACATCACTTGAGAGATCTTTTGCTTTCTTAGTATTAGCTACAACCTACAATCCTTTTATTTTCTGTGTAAAACACGAATGAACTGGTATTGCGTAAAGCGTAATGGCTATGTTACGCTCCATGCACAGAGGCTATAGTCCTAGTTGCAGTGGTCGTGGGTTTGAATCTGGCTATGGCCATTTGTGGCATGTCATTCCCAATCCCCTCTCTCTCCTCCTAATGTTTCATGTCTCTTCTACGCTGTTCTATCCAATAAAAGCAACATGGCCCAAAAAATATACTTTTAAAAAAAAGAAGACATAGAAAATGTTTTGTTTTGTTTTTGCGAAGAAACCAAAAACAATTGTGATTCCTGTCAACTCAGTAAAAGGGGACAGCCTTAAGTAGAATCATTTGTGAATCTTGCAAAGCTATTCTTTCATTGAGATTGAATTGCTCAGACCAGACTGGAGGTTCACTGTTTTTTGTAGCGTGTTTGAAAATAAGACGTTTAAGGTGAGCATCCTCGACTGGATGTATATCAAGTTACGTCATCATTGCCAATACTATCATAAGAAAGTGTGAAACAACACTTTGGTTCTGGAAACAGAAGTGTGAGAGAGAGGGGAAGTAAGATCTGAGCACTAGTGGTCACTGGAGATGTAAAAGGAGATGCATTCTAATACCAGGTGTGAGCAGACGTGCTTAGAGCTGTCCACTTTGATTGAGTCACCGAGGATGTTTGTTAATACCAGGTGTAAAGATGGCCAAAGCCTCACACACTCCTGATCCACCTGAACCCTTTTTTCCCTTCATCTCTTTCACCCTTAAACCTTCCACCTTAATGACCAGTCCAACAACACACTGATGTGCTGATATTATTGTTGTCAAATATCTTGGATTACTTATTCTTACTTTAATTAAGTTTCTTCGGCCGCAGATACTTTGACTTAGTTTATATTTTAATTTATATTTCACTGGAGGGAATGGGTTTTTTTTTCAATGAATTATTCATCATTGAAATATTCAATATTTAGGTTCAAAAATCTGATCATTAACAGATTTGAAGGCGTCTCAAAATCAAATTAAGTCGAAAGTTAACATTTTCCTTTTTGTTCTATGATAGGAAAAGAGTTCTCACATACGCTTTATGAAGCATCTCAACCTAAACGACCACAAAGCCAACATTTCTGCTCTCTTAACCTTTCCCAGATGTGCGGGTCAGCGGCGCGAAGAGGGTGTGGACCAAATAGGTGCAGCAGAGAGATGGGAAAACACTGCTGAAAAGAAAGAAAGAGTGGCGCAGTGGGAGAAGAGAGAATACAGGCGGATGAGTAAAGCAAGGAGAAGAGTCTGTCACTGCCTCCAGGGGTGAAGCAGGAGGGGGCAGAGGAAAGAGAGATGGGGGTCTCCGCTGTCTGGGCGGCGGGACCACAGGGAATGACAGGATTATAAGGGACGAGCATTTGACAGGAAATAAATACAGCGTGGGTAGAAATCGCCGAGAGGCTGCCGGCCAGACATTGTTGAAAGCTACAATAAACGAAGTTGTATATGGGTTAAGAAAACGTTTCATAGCGTGCTGTGCTGGAGAAAATTGTGACCTTTGCTTCTCAGACAGAATGAAATCATTTGTTTCTTCCACAGGGCATTATGTTCAAAATGTCCTCTTAAGTTTTTCATTTTACATACATACTCTGCTGTTGACTTAATACAACTTTAATAAAGCTGTTAATTAGGATAATTCATGTTGCAAAAAACCCCAAATGAACTGAATTCCAGAACATTCTTGGCTGTTTGTAATGAAATTCTTCATCAATTAGTTCAGTTTGTTGAGGTTGTGGAGATGTCAATGTGCGGATTTCGTTCCGTCATGTTGTGTCTGTGTTTATTGTGATGTGTTGATGAACGGATGGTGCAGGAAGACAACTGGATACCTCAGTAGCTGCTCTGCTTAAGGGTCATCTGTCCTCTCTGTCATTTGTACGAGGATATTTGAGAGGAAACGAATGAAAGGCATGGGGAGAACAAAGTCAGAGGAATGCAGAGACTTTAAAGAAACCTCTCTGTATATGTCATTGTCAAGAGTTTTTCAGCCAAAGTGGACTCAGGACGCCCTAAGCAACATAAACAAACAGTTGAAACGCACCATGGCACATCTGACACAGTGGAGGAACAACATGAAAGAACATTTTTCTCATTCTGCTCAAGACATGATGACTTATGTGGCATACTTTTCAGGAAGCAGCTTTTTTCAGATGTGTTTATGACTTAGTTTCCAGCAATTTCAGTCTGACAATAAGTAGCCGGAGGTTAATTAGCTCTAAACAGGACAACCTTAACATAATCCAGTCAGATCACAGTTTCACTAGCTCTTATGTCTGGACATTAAAACTGAACCATCCATGTAGCTTCAGGCTAAATAGATGTGTTGCCTTGATGTGGTTTCGACATCCCCGAATGACTCCACAATAATTGAAGCAAATGACTGTACTAATGCTTCCTGGCCAGGAGATCAGGATATCACTCATTCAATTTGTAATACTTCCTGGCCGCCACAGACAGCGTCCATGAGGTCTGTCTGAAAAGATAGCAATTACAGTCTTTTTAAATAAGGAAAAGGTATTAGTCAGTTTAAGACAAATGTAGTTTAATTGTGATGGATTCTTCACAGATGTTCATTTCGACATTTCTAAGGAGAGGTTTGGAAAGTTGAATCCAAGTCGCAGACATTTTCTCTGGATCTATTTTTTTTTTTTTTTTACTGTTTGTTTAAAGGCTATCCAAGTTCCAGACCTCGAAATTGCAACTCACATCTTCAATGTCTTCAGTGATTCCATTTGTTGATGCTGGTGTGTTTTCAGACCACTGTTTCTCAGAACCAACCTCCAAATGAACCTTCATGCACCTCTTTTTAAACATTTTAAAATGGTAATTTCTAAAGGGTGTTGCAGGCTTTTGCAGAGATATTTTAAGCCTTAAAAGCCTGACTGGGGCTAATTATTTCAGGTGTCTTGCCAAATATAAAACCATTGAAAAAAACTACAGCTGACCAACGTAAATGCTTGGCAACTACCGAAACAACTTCCTTTTGAAAAAATGTGGAGTTCCTTTATACACAATGCCTTGTAATTAAAAAAAAAACAGTCAGGAAAAAATGCAAGTAGAAAATCATTGCCTATCCAATCTTAAATCTTCCATCTTAATTTTATCCAAACTTGCCAAGCAGCAAGTGCATTCACCCCATATTTTTTATTCATTTTTTAAAATCTTATATACTTCATGAATCCCTGAGGGGGAAATTCTGGTTCTCTGTTATTTTAGAGACATGCTTCTTAGGCCTGAATCACACACATGCACAAGCAGGAGCTGTGGACATGCATTAATGGAGAGATGTCAGTGTGGCGGCTGCCTCCGCTGGAAGCACTTTGCTGTAGGCACCTTGGCAGTCACACCTCGAGAAGTGGTCTGGCACTTCTCCATGCTACCAGACCAACTTTCATATTTTGTTCCTCCGGTTCTACGGACTGAGCTACTGCCGCCCCTGTTTGCTTCTATATAGAGGCTGAAGTCTTCAAAGTCAGATGTTCTGGGTTCAAGTTCAACCTGTGGCCTTTTTTTTTTTTTTTTTTTTGTGGCCTTTTATCCACTGACCTATCTCTATAGTAAAGGCATAAAAAGCCACAAAATAATGGCAATGAATTCCGACTCCTTCATGGAGATAGATATAGCACAGTGTTCACAAAGGGCACCAGCTTATCCTAATCATTCAAGCTATTGTACAACGATGAGTTCATGGGACTTAGTTTCTCTGCCATGTCCATCAGGAACCCAAGAACAAGCAGCAACTCAGCATCAGACAACAGGGCAATATCCTTCTCTCTTGATTCTATTAATGCCTCCAATGTTTTCAGAAGGGAAAAAGTAGCTTGGGGCAATCTACTGAAAACCAGCCCCCACAAACAATGTGTTGAGGATCGGCAGTTTATCAAGAAAATGTAAGAACGTTCGTAAATCCAATAATTTCTGACATATTTTAATCCAGACAAAAATTTTACTTAATGATTGACAAGAGGAAAAGTCAGGGTATTACAGTAAGGGAATTCATCTAGGGACCAGGTCTGCCAGCACATAATCACATGACAATGCCTAAAATATTCTTGCTGCTTAAACATTTCAGCTCTGACAGAAATGATGGACCAACAAACTGGCCACTGCTAGTTTAGCTAAAAATGAAGTAACTATAATAAAATAGTGCAATATCAAAGACTTTCCTTACAGACAAAACTGTACTTGCATTTGCCACAAACCATACATTTAGCATAGAAACTACACAGTCTGTGTTAACAATGCAAATTAAGATACAGAGTACAAACTTCAGGCATGACTGCACATTCATTACACTGTACATGTGTTTGGGGGAAACAATTCCTCTATGCAAGGGGGTTGAAGGGTCAATGCTGTGCAAGACGCATGAAGTTAGAGCAACATCCGTGAAAAGAAGTATATTTTCAGTGTTATACTCAACAGACCAAACATGCTTTCAGTTTATTTAAGTGAGGATGTAATACAAACTATTGTGTGTTTAACAGCCAAAGGGAGCGTGTCTGTTCATCAACATTATCTTTGCTATCTAAAAAGTAATATTATTCTGTGTTATTTTAAATGTGACCACCATGTTCCTATGAAAAAGAGGTAATTTAATTTCCAGCAGGGCCTCAGTCCACAGAGGCGAACTCAACTTGGAGCTGATCCAAAAAGATCTCCTGGCAGGACGTAAAGATTCCAGACCAACACTGGCTCACTCTTGAGAATACTAAACAGCTCTCTCTGGGAACATGTCTATATCAAGGCCCTTAAGTTTTCATTTTACCTGTGGTGGACGACAAAGGTAATTTTATTTCCATGTTAAAAGGCTGGTTTTGAAAGGCAGAGCCTCCAGACGCAGCCTGAGGTCCTTCTTAATTTTTTGTACATCCCACACCTATTCAATGTGGATAGAAGATAAACATTGTTGCGCGCATGTCTTAATAAGTTAGTTGGGATACAGGTTATTGTTATTTTCATTATCTATCAGTTCACTGCTGGGATTCAATCATATCTCAACAATGAGGTAAGAAAATAAGTCCCTGTGTGGTATGAAAAGATAACTGTGGTTGTAGTGTTTCCAAAAGGCCATCATAATAGCTAAATAAACACATTACAAGGATTTTGGCCAATGTCAAACGTCACACTGATATGTAAGCTGTTTTGTTTCAACGTGTCGGAAGAAAATGTATTCAAAGACAACACAAACATTGCTACAAAACACGCCTTTTAAAACAGCAGACCCAGGGGTCTTTGGTTTGATTGGCTGTCAATGTGATTGCAATCTGGCTGAAGTCCCAGAGAAATGTACGAAGACCAGTTTCATTTACTGTATATGGTCAGGTTAGAGGTTGTCTCTGTCTTTTTCAACTGACTTAGCACCTTGGTAGACAGCTTCTCCTGAATTTCTCTAAAGGACTGTGAAGGCTAATAACATAACAGAATAAAGATATGTTGATGAACTATGCTTGCTTCTTCCATTGTAGAGATCAGAAAAATTATAGCTTTCCCAATGTGTTTTATGTAAGATTTTCAAATACTTCCAGACCAACCATAAGTCATCTCTTTTTACAGAACCTGCATACAAATGCATTATCTGTTTCTGTGTGCTTTTACTGTTTCGTGTGCAGAGCAAAAGGGGACATCTGCATGAAAAGATATAGAAAGGTAACAGCAGGGAAACGGAAGCTGCAGAAAGATCAGAGTGGACCTGTTTATGCCCGCCTTGAAGGGGGTTAAGACGAGGGGCATCCCACCTGTGTAACTACAACAAATGAATGAGAACACATATCAACATTTTGGCCCTGCAGTCTTCATTTTACCTCCAAAAATTAAACTCAAAGAAAAGAACAAAGCCTGCTTGACCGAACATTTAACTCTCAATATGTGAAGAAAAATCCAATATAACACACTTGATGCAAGAGATTACACACGAGAACCTGGTTATATAATGTCCAGGACTGCTCTAAGAGAATGGGGTACAACTGGGGAAGATGAGTGATGGTACCAAGGGAAAAATGTCAAAAAATGAATAAACTATGTTACATATCATTTTACATATTAACTGTGGTGCCTTTAGTTTCTCTACTATGAAAACAAGGAATGCAAAGTTGGAATGATTGAAAGTACAACAATAGAGGAATATAAACTATTTTAATGAAAGTGCAATTTTCCATTTAAGACATCCAATACATCCCATCAGATATTGCATTGTATTACATCAGAGGAACCATGGCAGATGTTTGATATCTGCGCTCAAATTCATTTACTCTTAGAATAGTTCAAATCACAAGTGATGAACAAAGGTCACATCATTTGTAAATCAACATGACAAGATGTCTCAAAGGCCTTATAATGTAAAAAGATCAAGAGTGGGCTCACTTCTTATTAATGGCAAACTAAAATATTAAAATCTATTGGAATTTTATAATTAAAATACTGATCTTTTTCAAACTACAAGTGATAAGAATGTTGATAAGGACCATTTTAAAACATTTACTTATCATATACTTCAATAACATGTTTTTTTAATTCACACAGGATCATATGAAACTTCCCAAATGTTTGCCATTAAAACACTAAACCCCACCAAAGTTACTGTAAAGCCTTGTTATAGGGTTGCAAGTGTTTTGACAGTGCATGAGTTTAATGATGTTAGACTATCCTATTACTAGTTGCATGCCAACTATATACCTCCTGTTAGTGAATGGTCCATTGCCTCTGGCTAAACAGATATTACTCTAGGGAAAAGAATCTCATTGAGCAGACAGGTAATGCTGTCTGTGTCCTCAGAGACCGCTGTCTGCTATCTGGATTTGAACAGCAAAGTTCACAGCCTCAAGCTAAGAAAGTTTAACATGATTTTCTGGATGATGACAAAGGTATGTCTTCCTTGTAAGTGTGGCCTATTGTGTGAAAGATATACTGTATCTGTTTCATATTACAGTGCCTCCCTGGGTTTACCCTGCAACTCATTCAACATACATCTCCAATAATCAGAGCCACATTTCTGCTGCAGGGAGGGAGCTTTATGGACTGCAGTATATATGAGGTTCAGGTAGTGATCGCACAGTCAAAGGTTGATTATTCTGTGCTGCTAGAAAAGTCTCCCTGACTTAATATACGCAATACGTGCAAAGTAAGGTTCAAATTAAGAGTCAGCTGACTCAAATCACAGCACAGAAGCTCGTCGATAAACAGCTAGTGATGAGACCCAAAAAAAGGGTTATTTTCTGGTGATGACACAAGTCAGAGCACATTTCAATTAAGAATGTGGCTATTATCAATTCTCCTCTATCTCCAATTTGTAAGATGGGATACCAAGCTCTTTTGAGTGAGATTAGCGAATGTCAGTGGCTTGTAGTGCACCCTCCTTCCTCGTTTTCTGTCTGTTGATGCGAGAGACAGAATCAAAAATAGAAACGGGGCATTGGGGTGAAAATGGCAGTTAAAATGCTCAGATAGGAGATAAAAAATAAAATAAAAATTTTCTCTAACACTTGTGTGCTGTTAGTAGATTTGTAAGTACAATAAAATGAGTAAGTTCGCAAACCATTAAGACTGGAAAACAGTAGTAAAACAGCTCTACTACATCAACATGTAACACTATCTGCCTAACAGCACCTCTGAGCGTCAATAATTAACATGCTGATTCATGTTTCTTTAATATTCACAAAGACAAAATGTTTAATCTTTGAAGTGAATCAAGGGGTTTGTAATTTCTTGGTTGGAAACAGTAACTCTTTGGAGTTATATTTATAAGCCTAATAATTTGCTGGTTATTGGATATATTTTATTAATGAAAACTGTTTTCAAGTATTTAAGCTAAGCTAACAAGGTGTTAGATGTATTTACATTAAATTCAGCAACAGAAATGATTAAGTGTAAAGGTTAGCAATTTCCTAACATTGGATTCATATCAACATTTTGATAAGTAAATTATATTCCATGCTTTTAATTCTATTAGATAAATATTTCTGACATCTTAGCCAAAAGAAATAGGATGTAAAATAGCAATTTTCAAGGAAGTCCATAGAGATGTAAACACAAGAAATTAAGCTTCTAGCATGTGCAAAAGTACAACCAAGAGTCTAGTTACTTATAGCTCTTGTTGGCATGACTTTTGCCCAGCTCTCATTTAATTTGTGGCTCCACATGGAGCTCACATACTCACTCTTTTGAACTTTCAAAGATCTCCTCAGATCAAATATCTACAGATTTCCTGAGGATCACTAGTAGATGAATTCCAGTGCTGATTGAATCATACAGAACATTTACAAAAACAGCAGACAGATCTCTTTAACTTTTAACAGGTGGAGTGATCAGTGTAAGAAGAGTTCCTCAATCAGTACATGGAAAATGTGCTGTATTGTTTATGTCTGTGCACTGCTGTGTAAGTCACATAAACCAGTGGCATGTGCTCTATGAAGATGAAATCAAGCTGCTCCGCACTGGGAAAGAATCTATTGTCAAACTTTAATCACTTTGTTTTGAATTGCCCCCTGGGGACAAATAACATTTTTTGAATTGAATTATGTTTTGATTGAAGATTTATACATCTGTCCAAATAAAACTCTCTCTGGAGATGAGTCTTAGGCGCCCAAAATACTTATCTCTAGTTAGAAATGGAAAGTCATTATTCCTGTTGGGAGCAATGCACTGACAACATCCAGATGCAGCCAAAGAGCAGTTTTAAGTCAAAGCCTTCCTCTACACAAAACACAAAGTCTGCCTTAAATCATTTTTTCCCAACAGGTTGTTGTCCAAACTCAAAAATAAGGATTTAATGCAAAATCTTCATTTCATTTATGTCCTAGCTTCTCAACTCATATCCCTCTGAAGAGTCAAAATATCTGTTTTGACATTCTGACTAAAAAAAAACCTTGTGTATTGTTTCCATTTAATGTGTTCAGAAATTGATGGTCCACTGTGGATGCCTTAGACTAGCTTTGGTTCAGAACCTAAATGACCCCTACAAGGACTGTCAGGTCCAAAATGTTCCTTCAACCAGTTATAAATACCAACATCTATCGCATAAGTAACTTTAGTACAGTCAGGTTAACCAGTTGATGAATCATACAGACATTTGTTTCTCACCTGAACTTTTGCCAAGATTGTCTCTGGATGCCAGTGCAGAGCCAGTAAAGGCTGACTCAACTTGTTGCTAAAATGAAGCAGATTAAGAAAAAAAGAGCCTGGCAGTGCAGAGCACTGGCACAACATCACTGACTACCAAGGTGCATGAAGAGTGAACGGCTTCAAGCGGGAGCACAAAGCTTAACTTTATTAAGAAATTAGCCAGATGTGTTTCAGCTTATGATCAGGGTCATACACAGAGGTAGCCATGTGGGTACTGGCCAGCGGTGGTCTTGGGAACAATCATGCTTCTGCACTGTACGGGGAAACTGTGTCTGGTGTGAGTGTTCCCCTGATCAAATCTGAATTCTATAATTAATGATCTATGACTCATTGTCGTAAAAAGTTCACTGTAACTGCCAGAATTCTGTTTTTTTTTTTTTTGGTTCATATATCCGCATGAATTACATTATTGTACTACAATGATGACCCTGATTATTCTTGCTAGAAAAAACCTGGTACAAGCCTCCTATCCCTCAAACAGCTGTAGGGTCAGAAACATGAAAGAGCGTATGACACACTGATCAAAAATAGGGGGCATGAGGGAGCAGAGTCTTTGATGCTTTTGTGCTTATTTTTCCCCTCAATGAGTATATGGGGACACTCTGACAACAGGGTGTTTATCGCACATAAAGAGCCTTAAATCAGCTGAGAGGACTTTGTGTTTGTGCTTCATTGTGTTCCTGTTCACTCTCCTCTTTAATCCTTTTCTTTCTTTCCGCCATCACAGCCTATGAAGGTCCCCCGTGAGCCACCAGTGCTTGGGATCATTGTGCTTACCACAACAAAGAGAAAACATCCCACATTTGTATATGGGCCCCTGCCAGTTGGACAGGTTTTTTTAAACAAGCATTTCAGCTGGGGAAAGGAAGTCTTCTCAATTGAACCTCAGCAGCCAGCAGCGTGGGTTGACGATGGTGAAATGTATTAGCCAATCAGATCTAATTAAAATTATCACAATGTTTTACACAGTTGACACCTTCTAAAGCCCCCTCGATGCATGTCCTCTGTGTGTATTAACAAATGTTGAGTGAGATGTCAAAGATTTCTTTAATCTTATCTGTGATTCTTTTGAGCTGTAGGGGATTTATTTATCATAACATTGACTTGCTTTTTATCCAAGTTCTTCCCTGGACAGTGTTTCTTGTCTTTCCTTGATGGGAATGGACATTTCATTACAAAATACAAAACAGGAAGGAAAGATTATCTTCCTATTTTAGCACAGCTAAAATTTCACAGGAAAATGTAGCTTAACAAAGTCGTAGTGTGCTTAAATGAGCTGCAAGATAGTGTTTGACACCTGTGCTGTGTCTGAAATGGATAAACATCAGACTGATTTGGAAAAATGAGACCAAAGGTGACAATTTATCTCTAAAGGAGTCCTAAAAATCATTCTTGCTGTAAAAATGGATCTACAGCAGGTGCTGTCCGAAGGGGTGGCCAGGGACAACATAGGCCACCATACAAATGTGATTGGCCATCCCAGGGGCCAACTTGCAGTGATCCAGTTTTATACTTTTCAATGTGGTATATTTTTGTAAAAAAGTACTTAATGTGTAAAAATGTCGAGCAAAAACTCATGCACACTGTATAACTTGCAATGGACTTAGTTGCCGGTTATGTACAACAGTTTGCATGCATTTTCTAACAAGGTTTGTATGTTGCCAAATTGTGTTACTTAGTTAGGAGTACTTTGGGAATTAGGGATAACACTTTAATTCAATGAATTTGTGTGTGGGTGCCAGCAAACTTTAGGCCACCTCTGCATAAGTCAGTGCCACCAGGTGGGCCACCTGATGACCTTGATGGCCACAAGCTTTATTTTGAAATACTTTAAAACTTTTGAAATTTGGATTTACATTCTATTATAGAGACATGCTTCTCATACACATAGGCCCGAATCAAACACATGCACAGATAGGACCATGCATTGGTGGAGTGGGGGCTGTTTGCTATGCAGGGAGCACATTTGGGATTCAGTGCCTTGCTCAAGAGCACCTCTACAGTGCTTGAGAAGTGCCCTGGCACTCCAGCTGCCAGAACAACTAATAGTATTTTCATCCACATCAGGACTTGAACAGCCGACCCTCCAGTTCCCACCCCAAGTCTCGACAGATTGAACTAATTATGATGGTAGGTTGACCTATGCTTTATATTGTAGTTGCCAACAGTTCATTTAGAGCGCGATCACACAGGCAATCTGTACTGCGCCTAAGCACGCTTCACCCCTAAAGTTCAATTTGTTTGACCAGTGTGCTCGCTACACTTCCTTGGCTCTGGCACGGTAAAGTTCATGCACCAGAACAAGCACGCGGGACACAACGATGAGACCCCCTGACTGATACTTGAACCTCCCTGAAAGCCTCAACAGCAACATTTCAGAGGGTCCCTGGAAAAAACAATCAATTGCAATTGACTTCATACTCTGCAGTGGACCAGAGAGAGAGAGAAAAAGAGAGCGATGTCCGCCGTTAGGTCTTTGAACGCAATGTGTAAACAATGTATTTTGTATTCAGTGTGTGTGCAAGTGAGTATGTCTGTCATAAAAATTATCCTGACCTGAAACATTACAACTCTCCAATCCATGTTTATTCAAATGAATGCATTATTGTGTCTGATGAACACTTGGAACGTTAATAGAAAATAATGGATCATAATAATTTAGAAAAGGCACAAATTGGTGCAGAAAACTTGTCAGAACACAGGACAATGAATGTTAGGTGCCCAAAATCTCCCCAGATCCTCCATAACCTGTCGGTGAAAACTATAAAACTGGCCCCCTCTCTAGTCCTTTGTTGGAGCCCCCCCCGATTGAAACCAGGTATTTCGCACCCTGATTACGATGCCATGTACAAAAGGTAATCGTGCTTGGTCCCGTTTGTCCTAGAGCAGTGTGAGTGCCGGCCGTGCCAGCCAGCAGGGGATCGTGAGGGGGGGTCCAGTCGTGCTTGATCACAGCACGGTACAGATTGCCAGTGTGATCGCGCCCTAACAGTTTCTCTTTCCAAATTTTTTAACTCTTGTGGCTTAATAAAGAAGCTTGAAAGCAGCAGACTCTTTGGAGAATTAGAAAACGCTTACAATGTGCACTTATCCTGTAACTGTCATGTGCGCCACATTGGCTGCAAAAGTATCACAGCTTCACTCAAGTCTGCGAATGCAGTCAATATGATTAATAGCTGTACATTTCCAGAAATCTGAAACATGGCATCTGTTAAGTAAAAAATCAAAACAGGACATGCTATTTGTGGTGAATGGAAAGAGTCAAACATGTGACTGCACTTCGACTGAATGAAAAAGAGTTTCTTTGGAAACAGCAGCTCTTCCTCTCTGCCTGTTTTTAGCCCTGTGTTCTGCACTGATGGAATTTTACTGAAGGGTTTGCCTTGTGTTTGACTGCTTAGTCCTTAAACATACAAGTGAATGGATGATGGAAGGACTTCAGGTTGGCTTCTTTTCATCGCCTACTCTTTTGTTGCATCATGTCTCTTTGTGTTCGCAAAACGTCTCCTCATTAAGCCTCATGTAGAAAAGACTGGTGAAACTCTTGACTCTTGACATTCACTGTACAGTACGAGTTCTTCACTCCATCGCTAGACCGGACACACAGTTTTTTCAATTTCTAGAATTAAGATGTAATGGTAGCGCATTGGTTAGTGCGCACATCCCCATGTATGGAGGCTACAGTCTTCAATGCGGGCGGTCCTGGTTTGAATCCAGCCTGTGGCTCTCTTCCCACATGTCAATCCTCACTCTCTCCCTGACTTCCATTTTGGTCCACTGTCCTAGCTCTCTAATAAAGGCCCAAAAATAAATCTTTAAAAAAAAAAAAAACTGTGAAAATAAGGGAAAAACAACAGTCTCAAGTTATTTTTTATAGTCGAGCCCCAACTGGGAAAAGAAGAGAATTGACAAAAATCTGTCCCTACAAGTCTCTGAGGTTGGTCAAAAACACAAAGTTTCAAGAAAAAGTCTGTTGCAATTCCAACCAGATACAATCATTTAAGTTATTTCGTACTATTCAGTACCTTCTTTATCCATGACATAAGATGATTTTATGGTTAAGATAAAGGAAAACAAATGGGTCTTTATCTGGCCTATAGATGTTATAACTGCACCTACTTGCCCTTTTTATCTTGAAAACTGTGTCTACTGCCCTTGATAACATCCAATTAAACATGTTTGATTCTTTAATCCGCAAGGTCTCACTGCAAAGCTGTACCTGGCAATCACTGCTGCCCCCTGCTGGGCCCTCACCTGTCTCTATTTTATCCGACTGTTAAATCAATACTTTTCAGAACAATATTCCACTTTCAGCCATAGAAAGAGTTTGAGAAAGAGAAGACAGCCTGTTAATCAGGAAGAACATGCTAAATTCACCTCATCTAACTCCAAGTATCTTCATACAAGCCAGGTGTGATTCACATTAAGAGCATTTGTCCAGCTGTTCTTCTGTGAAGGCAAACAACGTTGTATATTGAAGTTAAACAATAACTCACACAACTTGTGGACTTTTCCAACTCAATTGTTGCTATCCACAGGTTAATTCAATATATATGCTCAATGTCAAAGCAGCATTATTTCATCAAAAATAAACTTTAAAATCTGCTACAGATCCAACAGTACTGTGATTTTATAAAGATTGTGAGCACTGCGAGTTCACCACATTTTCCTGAAACAAGTTTATTAAGTTATAAGATGTCGATATGCCAGCTATGAGATTTCACAATAGAGCTTGACGTGGATTTCTCAGTCCTACAAAGAGGGAAAAGAAAGGCCCATGTTGAGGCCAGGCTGAGATAAGGTGATGAAATGCTTGGTGGTGAAATAAGCACAGTTTCTTTTACAATGACGTGAGATGGAGATGTCAAGAATACATGTTATCCATACAGATCAGCAGACTGGAATAACCCCAGTGTGAAGTGATACTTGGTCAGAAGTCAGGTCAACTCCTGTCAAGTATCCTGACTTTGTCTAGCTGTAAACTGTTTACTTAAAATGACGGTGGAAACCTTTCTTCAAAATAAAAAAAAAACTGAAACCAAATTTACTGTGTTTTCTAAGCCCATTGTGAATATTATAGTTGACAATGGATCAGATAACTATGTTATTTGTTAAAGGTGAAGTGAACAGTGTAAATGCACAGAAAATCAATTGTTCCAGTTTGAAAACCCAAAAGCTTTATGTTTGGATTTACAATCAGGGTACTCAGCAGTATCATTTCCAGTCATGGCAGCTTTAGTCAATCAATAAACAGACTGCACCCTCCTCTTCAAGTATGTGTCTACATAGCAGGTGCTTATTATTTTGACAGAATAAACTGTAACTATTAAACTACTATAATAGAAGACTCAACTGTCCCACTTTGACGCTATACAAATAAAGATTGATTGATTGATTGAATTACATTAGCTGTGAGCAAAAATGACTACTTTACGTACTATGCCTACAGCAGAAATTTGTATATTTCGGTGGAAGCAGCGAAACTCAATTTTTGACAGCTAGCAGCTGCCTTTCAGCTTTAGCCAATGTTAGCCTTTGCGCACAGCACCCGAGATAAGTAGCTCACTTTAAGTTACTTAGTTCAGCACTGATGTGGTTCATTCAGACAGTCCTTGTCAGTCCCTTCATCATCCTCTATTAGGCTCTTCGAGAGAAAAAGGTTGAACTGTTGTTCAGAAAGGAGTCCACATTTACCACTGAATTCACACTGATTTATCACATAAGACTGCCCACATTGTGAAAAAATACAAAAAAGAATTTCAAACTCATTTAACATATAATACACACTGTAAAATGAAGCTTCACAGTACTTTGATAGGGTAAAATCATTCATCATTTCCATGTTCGACAGATAAACCAGTACAGAAACAACAGAGGGCTTGTGAAAGTTCTAATATTTTATTTCTCTGCACTGCCAGCCCAAGCTTTAGACCAGGAGTAACGTAACCAAGGCAAAATTATGATGACTCTAAAATAACATTAACAAGTAGGCTACACTAGATGTTGAATGATGAATATTAATGAATATAAGAAAAACAGTTCAGCAAATATCAGATAAATTGTCACAGATCACGGGTTGAAAACAGGAAAGGAGGACTCGATTTCAGACTCAAACTAAAAAGACCAGGGCAAAAAAACAAAACTTACTGTTCAAAAACCACAATCCACAACGAGGAACTGTGAAAATCCAAATAATCCAAGGAGACAGGGTACAAGAGACAAGTTACCAAAACACACACTAAACCTACTGACACAGAGGTTAAAAAATACAGAGACTAAATAGACATCAGGGTAATCAGACACAGGTGAGACTAATCAGAGTAATCAAGACAGGAGGGGAAAGGAAACACTGAAGACTAAAGTAAAACATGGATCACAGAAGAAACAGAAAACTGAAGAATTTAAGAAAACACAGAAGCACAGGGAGAAGACAATGCAAAATAAAACTGAAACACTAAAGACAGAACAAGTGAACACTAAGAAAACATTAAAACACACAAGGGAAACAATCAACACTAGGAAACATTAACATACAGAAACATAAGGGAAAAATGAAAAGTAAAACAAGATGAAATACAGAACTAAACCAAACAACAAGCATGACATAAGTAGTATACCAAGCCTATGTAAGTAGTCGTAGCCTAGAATGTCTCACATTTTTAGCATGGATTAGCAGGTGATCCTTTCG
The DNA here is from genome assembly GCF_947650265.1 of Symphodus melops. Classification (NCBI taxonomy): domain Eukaryota; kingdom Metazoa; phylum Chordata; class Actinopteri; order Labriformes; family Labridae; genus Symphodus; species Symphodus melops. The sequence continues at coordinate 12,527,804 of NC_136691.1, forward strand.
ACTAACTCTATCAGCGCTCCCTCATTTCTGATAAATAACTAAAGTAAAGCGGCCCGTGTTCAGCTGATTAGGGTACACTTGTTCAATTTGCTTTTGATTGTTAGCCTTTTGACAGTAGCCAGAGTTCAAATGGTATGTTGTGAGCCTCCAATTATGGTAGGACAAACCGCAAATTCTGAGTTTTAAATATTACGTGTGAATTTAATAGATCACCTTGTGGAGATAAAAAAACAACAACTTGTAAAATCGAGCCATTTAATTGAAATACAAAAAAAAATGCTTTTATTAAATAATAATATTAAGACTTCAGTTGACTAGATACATCTGGTCCATATAAGAATGTCACTGCGGGCCTCATGGCAACATGCACCAAAAGGAAGTTAGGAGCAGAGGCAGCCTTGGTGCGAAACTGATCTGGGCAGAGCAGCACAAATCAGCACAGCATGATGGCTGAGTTTAAAATAAGAGCATGAATCACTGGTTTCATTCTTCCCTGTTGTTCCTACAGGTGAAGAACAATTCTTTCATTTGTCACAGATGGAGTTACAAGAAATCCAGGTCAACATTTTAGTTTAAGGTTGTCTCCTCATCCACACTCCGTGCTTTAATTGGCTTTCTTGTTACTGGGGCCTTAAAAAGGTCAGACAAACTTAACTCAACCAAGTGAGCCTGGTTCTCAGGTGCGGTACAAGTTTCGTCCTAAAACAAAAAAATGAAACCATGTGAGAGGGAAAATGTGACAAGCAAGAGAACAACGTGTTTCCAAACATTTAAAGAGGAACCACTCAGGAGCCAAGGAGCCATTGTAGCACAGGCGACGTAACCTGCATGAAAATCGTACCACTCCCCATAAAGTGTGTATATAGGAAGGATAGGCAGGGGAGTGTGTGTTTATGCATGAATGTGGATTTATGTGCAGCCTGAGTGTGTCTGTGCATGTGTCCGTGTGTGTGTGAGAAAGAGAAAGAGAGAGGATAGAAGCTGGCACTCAGAGGGCCAAGCGGAGGTAAAAGGGGGATAAGAGCCTCTTCAAAGAGCAGTGATTTGTTGAAGAAACCAGTGCCATTTAGCACGTACACCCAAATATGTGCTGGAAGGGGAAGCGAGAGAGGGCTGAGGAAGAGAAGAGGTGGGGGGGGGGGGGGGCCTCCTTGATAGTCGGATGGATGAAGATTCGTGTCACTCCTGAGGAAGATTTACTGAACATCTGAGCAATAAACTCCCTCTGAATGTCACTCTTCACCTCAAGCTAAAATGAAACCTTCATCTCTGTTTCCAGCTGTCTTCTTCAACAAGCGTCTTCATCCACACCTCATTTTAAGAGCAGTGGGGGCCTTCTTTAACCAAACACACTCCCTTGATATAGGCTAATTGTGTTCAGTTGACTTCCTTGGATGCAACAGCCCTTACAAGTTAATCACCCAGGAAAGCCTCTTAGTGACAGCTAGGCCTTAATTGCATACCAGACTGTGCCCATCAATTTGGATGGCAGCAAATCCACACATTCCATCTGCATGGGAATGAGGAGATCTGTAGAAAACTCATGGTGCTTGCTGAGAGAAAACTTCCTCAAGGGAAGCACTCGGATAGAGGAGCATTCAACACCAAAGTTGTGTCACATATTTAATAAAAGGTAAAACTGCCATAATCGAATATCTTTATTTTACTAATTTGAGGCAAATAACACAATTTCAAGAGAAGTTCAGGTCAACATTAGAGTGTGTTGAGCAATACAGTTTACCCAGAATCCCCATACAGCAACACATTTACACAAAGAAAAAATAAAAATGCATCATAACATTCACATTTGAAACAGAAATGTTACAAAATATAACAGTTATCAATAATGTTATGTTAAAACCTGAAATGTTTTGATTCACTCACATGCCTTCTGACAGGCAGCTTCTGTCAGCAAAAAGCCCTCCAACAAGCCTATACCTTATCAGAATGCAACACATTAGCAATGTTAGCATTCAGCTGGTGAACATATTGAAACATAAGCGTAAAAGCACAAGGGACAGAGCAACATTCCATGTTCCCGGAACACATACATGATCATCTGACGGTTTAGTTTAAATTAGACAGAGTTGTGTGGATGGGCCTCTAACAAGCTACATTTAGTCATTTCAGGTAAGGTAAGTTTATTGATAGAGCACCTTTCAGACACCAGGCCATTCAAAATGCTTTACACAGGCACAAAAAGCATTTCAACATTTCACAAGATAATAATAAAGACAATATACAAATTTTAAGAGGCTAATGCAAGTCAAGATAAAAACAGTAGTTAAAAATAAAATGTAAATAAAATTAGTTTAATAAAGACAAAACGTTTAAAAAAAAGTAGCGAAGGGCCAATACCAACTTTATTGTTACTTTTCACATTGCTAGCTGGAGTGGCCGAAAGTCCTGTGTTGCTCACCACTAGTGACAGTGTAGGCGCCGCATAGACTGCAGTCTTTCTTATTTTCACACAATAGCCAATGGGTTGTTTAAGATTTCTCAGACGGATACGAACCCCAATGTTATTTAATTAATAATTCACTTGTTGCTAACAAGTTAGAACAACTTTATCAATTGTTCAAAGCTAATTAAGCACATAAGCTAAAGCACGACAGTCAGATTGTGTAATTGAGGTAAATGTTAGTCCCTGAGATTCAGCTCCTCATATCCCACAGAGTCTGTTATGACCGTCTTGTAGCTCGTTTTGTGTTTAGACTCCTCAGCATAAGCTATCTGCAGGGGCTCTTCAGTCTTCACCAAAACATTAAAGGCAAAACAAACTGACTGGTGGGACAATAAAAATGGGAATGCAGCGGGATGTGTTGGATTTGTTTTTGTGTGATGTGACCATGCCCACTCATCTTCGCTCCGCTCTGTGCTCTTCTGCTCGCTCCATGCTGCGTTTTTAGCACTTTATCCAGGGGAGCAGGGGGTGAAAACGCTAACCTTTTCCACACAGCAATAACTTCCCACCATGACATCGGACCAACATTGCTTCAGTGTCCCTCAGCGCTTGCTGTGAAAATGTCAGACGAGCTCTTTTCATCTGAGGGAAATCCTATCTGATTTACTCGCCCCCCTCTTCCTCGGTTGAGGCGCCTGTTTGTACAAGGCCATGTTTCATTTGAATATCAAAGCCAGTGAGGAGGTGGCCAGACACTTTAAATGCCATTTTTTGGGCTTCTCTCAAGGAATGTGACTACTTAAGTGTCCTTGACGAAGGGACCTGATCACTGAGACAATGCTTTCTTTGTGGCGACGGGGTGACGGTAATCTCTATCTATCTACACCCTGCTCTGAAGACCGGACCAACACAGTGGAACATTTGCATCTCAGTGCCAGTTCTTTAAGGCTGCACAGTTCAGATGGCGTTTGAGAAATTGCTCGCATTTTTGGCCATGAGACCAAACAACCCTAAAGACTTCAAGCTCCTGATGTTTCCTACTTGTACCTACTATGCTGCATTCACAATTAGCATGAAACAGACTAATGAGGGGCACACAAGGGTCAATGACACATTCTGGCTCAACTGCATCAACCAACAGTTTTTAGAAATAACCCCAAGACAATTCACTTGTCTATATGGTGTTACATATACTACGTTGTTGAGGATTCCCTATAATAAGACAATGAAATCACAACCTCCTAATCCCAGTTAATCTGTTTTATCCAATGAATTCCACCAAAATTCCAGAAAAGTCCTAAAAGTGCCCTGAGAAAACAAAGGTTGAAGAGTTTTAATACAAACACATTTGCTGATTGCTTTGAAGACTGGCTTAGAAATCTCCTTCCATTGCTTAATGTTTTGCAAAGTTTGAACATAAAATGGATTTCTTAAATGAATGTGAGTGGTCTTGCAACTCTTCCTGGCTTTTGATGATACCCAACTCTTTAAGGCCGCCAGCTGTCAACAGCAAAAAAATGTGAAATTGTTGACAGAAAAGTGTATCATGTGCATAGCACAACCAAAATAGGTCCTCACCTGATTACCCAATCCTCTGCTACACTCAAATAAAAAAAAACATGGCACCTTTACGCAAATGCACACAATTCGTTAGTGTCACCTCTTTTTCTTTTTAGTATTTTTACTTTCTTTAAAAGAAATAAACTATAAAAACAAAGACAGCTCTTATCAGTTCTCATAGGTTATGAAAGTATTTTACTGTACTACACAGGGACTTTTGTAAGCAGATGAAATGTTGCAACCTTTCTTTACTTGTGCACACAGATGAAGCCATGAGATGCATCCTGCAAAACCAAAACACAACAGTGGACAATGGCATAGTGTTCTCATGATAACACTATCAAAGATCTCACTTGTTATCTTCTCTGAATCTCTTTATCCGGGTATGAAGACTCTCTCTGTATCTACTTTTTACTTCAACAAAGGTTTGGCATGTTCATACAGTGCTCCTTTTTAGGTGCCTCTCATACTTTCATCTGATGAGGGTGGAATGTATAGAGGTTTAAAGAGTGAGCCTTTCTTTGTTGTTTTCTTTGAGCATTCAGGTAAAAAAGAAGGTGAAGCAAAACAAGGATTAAAGAATAACTCGCCCAAAAGCAAAGATTATTGCACTCTTGTTTTTAACTGATCTTACTCTGGGCTTCAAAAAAATTCTCAAACCATGTGAATGATAACACTATCACCTTTCCTGTGCTTCTTGGCCTTCATTTCAATCAGTATTTATTTTCTTACTTGGCATATCTTGATAGCTTTTGACATTGTTTTTATTATGTTTCATATTGTGCTGCAATTTCTGTTGCGATAAACAAGATTATTATCATGAATTGTATAAGTTATCAATGGAAGCAAACATTTTATAAAGTATCATGAATCTTCATCGGGCTGTCTGGACTTGATTTAAAGTTTGGTCATTCAACCACTTCAAGGGAATCACTTGTATGCTGCTTGAATTTCTTTTATTGGACTTCCCTCTGTTGATGTAATGAGACATCTTCGGCGAGGGTGTCGCTGTCTGCACTCTCGCGAGACTAACAGACAGGAAGAGACGAACGCGAAGGTCAGGAATAAATCATGGCAGCCCGCAGTATGTTGAGATCTGTGTGGGCTTCATTTGCAGGCTTAAAATTAACAACAACAGTTACCAACCTGCAGCTTAGTCAGAGAATAATTAATACCAGGTTCCCGGCTTTAACATCTCAGAGCCGAGGGATACGCCAAGGTACGACATAAATATTTCAACTCGGAAACATGAGGGGAGCTAACGCTAGCTTGTTAGCCTAGAGACACCGATAGGTATCAGCATGCTACTATGTATTATGTTATCGTAATGTAAAACATGCTTAAATGTTAAGTGTTCCCATTTAAGACAATACTTCTGAATCTTATCTCATCAGCATGAGTGAGTATGAAGAAACGTGTAAGCAGTACAGAGCTGTTTGCTAAAGTCTCCATTAAAGTTGTTCCTTTCTTGATATTATTTCATTGAAAGTGTAACTCAAGAAATACCATGACTAAAAAATAAGGAGTAAGACTAAATGAAAGTTTGTAATATGTTGCCAGTTGTTCCTCCTCCCTGTGAATGTCAATAAGGGCTCATCTATTTCACGTTTGTCATAGTGCACGCGTGTGTAAAGATAATAAAGGTGTAAAACTGAACTCATTACCATGTTTAACAAAGGTAACTGTGAGTAAGCACCAGCTTCTGTGAAGTGTGGTTTTGTCAGTGTTGGAGACTGAAGCTGACCTGTATTCATAACTTGATAACACAGTCACAACGAAATGTAGAAACCCGTGTCTAAAACGTTGTACCTGTTGTTTGTTTTTTTACAGTGGTGGAGAAAAGAGAGGATAAAACAACAACTGTAAGTATAATCACACATGTATCAGTTAATTTTTTTTGATGTTTTTGCCATTTAAATTATGCTGCATTCCAGCTGACACTTCCGACTGTGAAGTCAGAATTTCCCAGTTCAACTGGAAGTCGTATTTACTAGTCGGAAAGTCTGAGAAAATCTAGTTGCCCAAGTCAGAATCCAACATGGCTGCTACGTGCATCAACTGTACTGTAACTACAGTGTTTATTCGCCGCTTGCTCCTTGGTTTTTGTGATCAAATTAATCACACCGATAGTATTGTGCAAGTTCTGTCTGTGGACGTGCTGTCATTTTATTTTTGTTCACAAACTCTCACTTAGTGTGTTGTTATCATCTGGTTTTAGCTAACAAAACAAAGGTATTCCTGGATGTTCATTGTCCATGTTGAACTCGGGTGTGGCGTCATTCCCAGCTCTGAGTTCCCAGTTCTGAGGTAAAAGGAACGAGGCATTAACTCAGAGCTGGTAGTGAGCAGAAGTTGACAAGTGATGTATTTCTCAGATTAACTGATTAATTTGGATTAAAGTGTATGACAACACATTGTATTTCTAAAGGAACAAGTAAAAGAACAGAGAGGAAACGGGACATCAGACCAACATTGCTGACATAAATGATCTATAAGCAGAAAATATGTTTTCATTACCTGAAAAACATTAACACATACGCTAAATAAACATCAGTCCATCATGAACATGGATTAATAGTCTGTGTAAAAGTGCAGTTTGTGTTGCTATTGATGATTGCATAAGGTATTCACTACTCAAGAGTTGCAGGATCCCTAAGCAGTAAGGCAGACTTTAGAGGTATAGAATATATGAAAGCAACCAAAACCATCATCATTCATATTGATTCTGTTGTTATTTTTAACAGCTGCCCCAGCTTAGGGATCCATTAAAATGATTAACAGTACATTGTTAAACAGCCTTTATTTACTTTTTCCACTTCAAAAAGCTCTGAATGAGTGACACATTAGTCTGTTTGGAGAGTAGGATAAGTGCTCACACATAGCAGCAGGTACCGTTTATACAAAGGGTCCAAAATATCCTACAGGTTGAATTTTATTCTTTAGAGGATTTTGATTGGAAGACAAAACACATTGATCTTGATGTTGTATAACTAGGGTAGAAGGAAGTAAAGTACTGGTCCAGTGAAAATCCAGTGCTGACTCTAAAACTGCTCGTCTTAGAGAGACGCAACATGAAGTGTAGACTGAAGGGCAACAACAGGTAAAAGCAAAGAGGGTTTTTTGTTTTGTTTTGTTTTTTTAGTTTTCACGCTTGTATTGACGATACAGCAGAAGAGAGATTTTCATGATAGAGCCAAGTCGGAGAGCTTAACATGCAGCCAGTGTGTCGACTGTAGAGTGAGCGTGTATGAGGTGTCTGCAAAAAAACAAACAGTTAGGGAGTCATTTCATTTCATCTGTTTTCTTTGGTTCTGTTTCAGCAGTACATTGTCGAAGTGGTTTTTCACTTAGTCAATACAAAGTCCTATACAAAGAAGGAAAACACATAAAACTGCTCTTTGGACAAGGAAACAAGTAAATAAGTGAAAGTGGAATGTAGTTCTTCTCCTACTGAGCAAACATTTTCTACACGTAAATAAATAATCATTATATGAAGCAAACTCTTTCAGGTGGGATATATGACCTTGTGATGAACTTCATGAGAACATGCGTATATATTCAGTCAGCCTGACAAGAAGACTGTCCAAGCCTTAGTGGTGTGGCACACTCGTACTCAGATTTGCTCTGTAATACAAAGCTTCATCTTCTGGTTCCTTTTTCTTTCCTTCAGCAGCACAACACACAACATGCACCTACACGTGTCCTACAGTGTGTCCACACCTCGGAGAAAAATACAAGTGTACGCTCGGCTCCTGTTTATTCAAGTGCACAGTAGCACAGAGAAACTCTGCTGCTGACAGCGCTGTGATCCGGACAGTCTGAGGCGGTGAACAGCAGTGGAGGAGGTTGTGTTACGGTTTGGGTTCAAAACAGTTTGAGCCAACTTAACTGAACGTCTTCTACGGAGCTCTCAGTACTGCAAATCACTTCCCTCCGTTTTTACTTCACACTCTCATCGCAGTCATCTGTTTGATTTGTTGTTTACTCTTGATTAACAGATGGACAATCTATAATGTTGTTGCTTCAGTGAAGATTCTATTGACAAACCAGACTTGACTCTGGATCTTGTTGAGTTTTTAAGGGGGGGGGGGGTAGCTCTACATAGATAGTTATTATACTCACTGTTGTTGATGTTAATCATCTGTCAGATTGAGGGACAAACACTGGACGTGCCAGCCGGACCACAGCCACCAAACCCCACAGCCAAGTGTCCGATCTACAGATGGAACCTGCAGAACAAATACGACTACACGGTGAACACATCAGCAGGCATGTTCTGAGTCAATGACATTAGTGAGAGTGTATCAGCTCTTTTAAAAGTGTCTGGTTTTTCTTGCCTCTAGGATGTCCTTTTGCTCAGGCAGTTCATCAGATCAGACGGAGGGATGTTGCCCAGGAGGATCACCGGTCTCTGCCTCGAGGAACATCGCAAGATTGTTATCTGTTTGCAGATGGCCCACAGAGCAGGTCTGTGTTACTTTTTGTGTTTTTGTATTTAGATGTTCATCTGCTCTGTCCTCAACTTGCCCACCTTTTCAGTTTCTGTTTTTTGTCATCGGGTGTCTTCAATTAAAAATCTAAGAGGGTGACATTCAGTTTCTGATATTAATGATGGTGCTCAAGAGTAAGTCTCGCTGCGCTTGTTCACAGTTGAAAGGTGGAAATCTTTTTATGTCTCGTTAATAGAACCCAGACATGCCTTTCTTTTGTACCTTTGACCCTTTTTTTTCACACATTTTTATTCAAGTACATAAATATGTCTCCTGTGTCGTATTCAAGGTCTGCTGCCTGACCACAAACCCAAACTTCCAGAGGGCCACGTCCCTAAGAGGCCGAAGCCTCAACTGAACAGGTAATATAGACTTGTGTGTCTAATATTACATGTCTGTCGCCATCATGCATCAACTGTGCAGCTGTGACTGAAACTGGCATTAATTCTGTTGTGCACATCTGCTGTTCATTGCACAGATACCTGACCCGCTGGTCCATTGATTCTGTGAAGCCTATCTATAAAACTGGACTGAAATGGTGTAAGAGACGCATGGCTGTAGGACACCCAGCATTCAAGAACAACGTGCGTTATGGCGTGAAGCCTCTTTACATCAAACATTAACAGAAAAGGCTCAACAAATCTGCACAGCGACAGGATGCAACTCCAAAATGGATTTACTTGTGTCGCACGGCCTTGGGAAAAGACGTAGAAGCTTCCTCCATCTGTATTTATTTTACCTTTTTGTTTATAAAACTGTGTCACGCTTTAAATGAATCACCCTCAGCCCCACCCAGAATCATCCATTCTGTCTCTGCTGGGTCTCAAAAAGCCCTTGAAGTTGTCTTTGACAACTTAATGTGAGCCTCAGCATGGGTCGGTGTGACAGTGTCAAAGTAGGTGGTATATTGACTGTGTATAAACAAGGCAACACAGATGTGCAAATAAAATGTGCTCAACATGTTGTTGACTGTGTAGGATTGCTTTTGTGCACTCAAACTAAATGGAACAAAGAGTTTATAGAGTCGAACTGCCTGACTGTACCTCTTCCGTTTATTTGTTTAAGATAAGGGAAAACCTGTAGTATGTTGCATAGAATACCAGAACACCAGAAACTTGTAGATCTTAAGTGTTAAATGTCACTTCTTATAACATGAAGGGAAGGTCCAGATTTTTAGTCCCGTCTCCGATATAGATGTATCCATGCTGCGGTGTCATTGGCACGTGGTAGAAGGTCAGGCCAAGCCACAGCAGGCTGCGCAGCACGCACACTTGACTGGCACATTCAAACTGAAGACTCCACAATCCTACAGAAAAACAAGGCAGACTCATTACCAACAATTGACGTAAGATGCACGTCATGTTCCTGAGCCACACTGTTGAGCTGAATTACAGTAGAGGCTGAAGTAATCTTTCTTTTCATCCAAGATTATACTCTGCACATGCTACAGTAGGCCAAAGAATACTCCAATAAATCAAGCCTTTGTGCTCTTTTGATGTTTAATGTTTCACAATATGTTTGGGTGTGACTGTAAACCTGATACTCAGGGAATTAAGAAATATCTAAACATGAAAGTCCTTTGATTTATTTTATGAAATAAGGGGAGATGATTCCAATGCAATGTGACTACTTCGCAACAGTTAAACTACTTCAAGCTGTTTGTGACGTGTAACTTGTGTTGTCCAGGTTTTAGCTCTACTCCTACTACCTTCAAGAGGAGGATTATCAAGCTACAAATCAGGAGCTGGAAACAGTTCGCAAGATTGTTGCAGAAAAGAGGAGGGAGCCCAAGAGGAGTGCAACTGTCTTTTAGTGGAGATATATCATGTTGTAGTCCCCCAGAGTCCCATTGGAGAAATGTGAACTCTTACTCTTTTGCAGAAATTGCATGCAATCTGCTGTCAGGAACGGCTGTGAGTATGGCATTGAGACAGCTGTGTAATGTCTGCTGTAGTGATGATAATGCCGACATCCGCGTCAACTCAGAGAACACACACAAACATTTACACATGTGGGAGGCTTCCTAAAGGACACATCTGTTGCATGTTTAGTTACGGGGTGCAAAACATTTTTTCTTTCACACATGCCGATGTCTAAAGCTTTACTATATCTTTGTTTACTGTGGGCTGAAGTCCATCTAGCTGAGTCACCACACTAAAGCCTCATAGACGTGGCTTATTTTCTATTTCAAGTTTTCATCTTATTTTTCTTAGTTTTTCTTATTTTTCCCTTTTTCAAAATACTGTTAAATAGCTCAGATGTCTGAAGTTTCTAATAGGACACATAATCTATGATTTCATCTTCTTTGCATCACAATCATTGTGCTGTATTACAAATCAATTGAACGTTAAAACCTTTGAAGTGGTCAAAACATGAAGTATAGCTTAAGTAGTTGATGTTCTTAGATATGTGAGGGGTCCCATAAATCATGTAATCGGGTAAAAACATCTGTAGTTTTCCAAAGAAGAACATGAGGTCACACACGTAGGTGGGCCCTGCTTTCATGAGTTTAGGTTCTCGTAATCCAACAGTAGTTGTGTGGTTGACCACTCTATGTAAAAACCCTGGTGTTTGGCCAAGTTAAAGGGAAAATCTTTCAGCATGTTCTGAGGAAATCAAATCCACAAGGGAGGTGGGCTGGGGTCAATGGATTTAGGAATATATCCAATCAATACATATTCAACCAGTTTACTGATAAAGTGATTCACTGTTTCGACTTGGAAGTCACTCCTCTTGACTTTCAGTCAGTTGAATCACCACAATGATGAGTTTTAAAATCAAACCTCATTTAGTTGTAATGTGGCATTGCAGGTTCAAGATGTTAAAAGAGGAAAAATACTGTGCAGAGAGTGCTCAGTAGAGGCCTCGATGACACTAGCAATTGCTCAGAATAGCTAAGGGAAAAAAGATCATGTATAATAAGATCTGTGATGTGATTGCTGTATATGTTAGAGTGTAGGATAGACTAAACTCTGTGGCTCCACCTTTAGGGATGTCGTCACTCAATACATCCAGGAAGTCAAGAGCTGGAGTCATATCACCAAACTCCAGGATGGATTTTTTCGTCGGGTTTTTTGGCTTGCTGAAATGAAGGAAATTGTCGAGCTTCCTCACTTCTGAGTGAGACAAACCTGAGAAAGACAACAGGCTGGCGTGTCATTCATACTGACCCAAATTAGGATTTTGAAATACCTAGTCCGCAGAACGTAATATTTTTGCTTTCCAAAATGTGAAACAGTCTGTAGCGGAATAATATGTTTACCTCCAAAGCTGCGGTTGACTTGGACAAGGCCATGTGGGCTCTTGACGAAGGCTCCCCGAGGCACCACAGACACTTCTTCATCAATCAGATGAACTGTAACTGCCAACCTGCTCTCCTCTTTCACTTTGGTCTGAAATTGAGAATAGTCCATCTGAAAGCTACAACTTGATAACAGTACAGATTAGTACACCAGCAACCAGCCTCGTCTCCATACTTTAATCCGTACTGGGGCTTAAACCTGTGACCAGTTTCCATCCCAAGCCCCTAGAGGCTGAGCCACTTTTTAACACTTTGTCTATGTGACTTAAAAGCTTCATGTGACAACTCAGTTCTTTAAAAGTTACATTTTGCCCTCACAAGGTTCTCAAACTTACCACTACCTCCTCATCCCTCTCTCCTTGCCCGTGGATCTCATGATGCTCGTACACATATGAAGGGTCTCCTATGAAGCGACCTTTTGCACCTCTGGACACTTCCTCTATCATGGAGTCTGTGGCAGGGGGGAGCAGGAACCAGTCCATACAGTTGAAGCTAGAGACCAAAAGGAGACACTGAAAGGTATTTCACACTGAAAATAAACAATTAAATCGACGAAGCTGTATTATACCTATAGAGATTCTTTTTGTCCTTCATCTCATCTTCTCCTCTTCCTTGAGCAATGAAATAATCGTCCTTTAATCCCAATATTTTACCCCAAAAAAAGACTCGATCAAATTTGTAGTTTTTCTTAAGGATCACCAATGAGGTCTGCAGTGCAGCTCTCTGTTCGACGTTTAACGTATATCCGCTACCAGCAACGAATTCCAACGAATAAAACAAAGAATTTGACTCCATAGTTTTAATTAATAAACGATTGTTTAACGTAGATATGGGTTACCGGGACGCTATCTGCTTTGTAAAAGTACGCGCAAGTCTACAAAACGAACCGTCAGGCTCAGAAACGCTTGGTTGCTATGGACAACAAACCTTGTTGCAAAGGTTGTCATAGCAACCTTTCCGGTACTCTTCTTTTCTCTGTATTTTCTTTTTAAAATAGCCTTGTTTTAAGTTTGATGTGCGGTCACAAAATAATAAAATGAAAACAATCAAAAAACATGAAGGTCAAATGTTCAACCCGTTTTACAGTCTATGGTGGCTGCACGATGAAGTGGTTTCTGTTAAAACAAAGCACACACATTTCAATTTGAGACAACGTTTTATAATGTCACAAACCAATCTTAAATCCCGTTTATGGCAGACAGCATACAGCAGGTGGAATACAATAAGATTCATTAAAGCTCAGTATTTCATTTTAATAACCCCAGTTGGCAATTTGAGGATAGCCTTGTTTAAAAACAGAAAACAGCCATCATTGATGTGAATGTGAAATGTGAAACATCTTAGATTTTTTTTTTCTTTTTGCAATCAAAGTAATCAAAATATTGTCACATTGGAAGAGGGGCTGTTTTGGACTTCAGTGCAACATCAACAATGATTGCTTCTTGTTTTTTTATTACTCAATTTTCCTCTTTTCCTTTATTATTCAACAAATGTTATCAAACAGAGCCAAAACAAAAACTTTTCAGCAGGAGGCTACATAATAAGAGAAGCAGTGACAATAGTTTTTTTTTTCTCTGATATGTCTGTGATTATTAAGAGTACATTTTACTCTTTTTGCCAGAAAAACACTAAGGATTTCCAACGTGGAGCTCGTGAGCTCTCTGAGCAGGCTTCAAGCACTTTTTTACTTTAAGCTAGTAGAGAGAGGAAAGCATGTAGAGGACTGGAGGGTGTGCCTGAAAGACGTAAGCCTTTTCGACAGCTGGCAGGATGCATGCTTGGATCCCTCTATGACTGTAATTCTGATGGGAATAGCAATGAATAGTGCTTGGAAATCAACCTCTCCTATAAAAGTGCAGTCATTTTTTGTTTGTCCATTTATAATGGAATGAAGGAGGAAACTAAGAAATAGCCTATTTAATAGGAGATTAATACTGATACATGTATTATTGTAAGTCCTGCCACTGGCCACCATTTAAAGTTACTTATGCTCTGTGATATGAAATGAAAGCATACCTATTCCTAAGTCTTCCTGCAGACTTACTGAAATTCTACGAATGGGACTTAGAGCCGGGTAAAAAAAAAAGGAGAAAAGGCCCAGTGTGCATTTGTGTGAGCCTGCTTTAGTGTTAGGGCTATAGATGTGATTTGGCGTTAGTTAAAGAGAAGTGCCTCTGTCTAAAGTGCTTGTGATGTGATTAGTTAAATCCAATTTTCAGCTTTAATATGTTGAGAAATGGTCAGGTGTTGGTAAAATTAACGCCAGATTTCTGTAATTAGTTTTTCCCATTGAGGTTTTAGTAAAATACTATTTCTCTCTACTGGTGGGCTTTTTAATTCTGCTCAAATCTTCTTTCATAAGATGCCAGTATTGTGTTCATGTTTACTTTCATGCTGCCTCAAGCTGCTTTCATTCATAAAATTCAATCGTATCCAATCCAACCAAAGAGTTATTATGTTCCCCCTGCTCCAACATCTGATTTTCAAATTTGAATCCTCCACTGTGTTCAATAAACTTCATCAAAGACCAAGTTCAACACGCTTACTGTAAACTCCAACTCATTCATGAGTAGTCCTTTTTGTAATTTCATCCATTTACAAGTCACTATTTGTGGTGATGGGTGTTCCAACCATATGCTATTTATACAGGCAAGATTAGTAGTTTTAATATCACAGGGTACTATAAGCACCATAAAATCCTGTTTAAGGACATCAAATGAACATTCTTTTTATTTGTCCTGGCACAGATGGGGTACTTTCAGTTAGTAAAAGCAATGTGTTGGCTTAAGTTACCCTAAGAAAAACAATAAGTCTGTGTACTGTGTAAGTCAGTTTGTCTGTGTACGGCTATTATTGTTTTTGGTAATTCCGTTTTGACTCACCGTGCCTTAAAAAAGCTTCACCAATTTACAGGAAATGTGGCATGAATAAAAATCTGCGTCAATTTCATGTGCATCACAAGCAAATAGAAAATATGGTTTTCTTGTCATTTCTGGAGCTTGTAGGATATTTGGGGGTGGCAGTAGCTCAATCCGTAGGGGCTTGGTCTCGGGTAGCTGGAAAGGTGCTCTGCCGATGTGCCTTTGAGCAAAGCACAGAACCCCCACCTGCTCAGGCCCCCAGCTGCCGCACTCTGACATCTCTTCATTAATGCATGTCCACAGGTCCTGCTTGTGCATGCCTGAAAAGCATGTCCCTACAATAACAGAGTGCAAATCACAATTATAGTATATAAAATTAAAAACATAAATACAAATTTAACATCAGTATGGAAATGCTGAACATCACCATCAACAATTATCAGCGATAATAATAAATAAATGTAAACAAAGGCTATTGTAGAGAACCTATATTGACTAGTTTTAAAAATAGGTTTCATTTAATTAAAGTCTCATGCAATGTTTGTTTAATAACATATTGACGGTAGTCCTCTTAAAAAATCTGAGAAAAGGTTTCGTCAAGTCTTTATTTTCATTCATCTGCTTGCCTTTTCCCATGCCATACTGCAAGTCTAGAACTCAGTATGTTGGCTGTATTTGTCCAAACAAAAGGGCCTCGGTCTGCAGTCACATGCTTCATCAGCAGTGGTGATTTCAGCTGTCTGGCCCACCGCCCTTCTGGCTAATGTAGTCCACCAACAGAATAGACAGGGAGAGTGGGGTGACTTTTCTACAGAGAACCCCACACAGAAGAGAGCATGCAAGGACGGCCCCTTACCAACCCATCTACTCACCCACACAGACAAACACACTTTGAGCTTGTGGCTCAGGATGGCACATCATTAGAGCTGGCAGTCTAGGTGGAAGTTTTGGAGTTGGAAGCCACTGAGCCACACACTGACATACACACATACACTATTCCACTTCTGTTTCCCAATTGGCTGGGAAGGAAGTAATACTTGGAACGAAGCAAACTGTTTCTGTCCTGGTCCCACTGCTCTGGGAAACTCACCTCCCTGGCGACCAGCGTTGCCACGGCACTAATCCTGACGGACAAAAGATGGGAGTGCCACAGAGCACTGCTGCCAGATGCTCTCATTGGTTGGCAGCATCCCATGCGATGCTGTGATTGGCCGGTACTGTGTTTATATACAAATTGGAGCAGCCATAGGTCATATCCATCGATCTTGGTGGTGACATGAAGGAAACCTGACCTCAAAACCTACCTCTAACGGAGTTTAATTTGTATTTGATATGTACACACACACACACACACACACATACACACACACACATACACACACACACACACACACACACACACACACACACACACACACACACACACACACACACACACACACACATGGAGCTGCTCTTTCTTAAGTTCAGTGGCCTGGGAGTGCAGCATTAAGTGAATGCTGAGAGAGTTGGAGTGAAGTGACTAAATAATAGTGTCTGTGGCATACAAAAGCAAAGACGACAACAATACCAAGAATGCAAAGAGGGCAATGAGTTCAGTGGGTAGCACACCTACACACTAACACAAAGTCAGAGGTTTTGGATTAACACTGGATAAATATTTTGATCTGGAGTAAGGCCTGTTATTTGAAGTAGTAAAACTGTGCAGGCTAAAGGTTTGGTATTTTATTTGACCTGGTGTCCTTTTATAAACAATCGGTTTTGGGAAATCTGTGATTTATGATTTTGTACATAAATAAAATGGACTTGATCTGGATCACAAGTTAAATCTTAACTTGCTTTTATAAAGTCTTTATATTTGCAGACTTTCTCCTTAGTTTAGCTTGGATGAGAAAAGGACCAATTAATCAGGTAGGCTTACAAATAAGCCACCATTAGCTTGTTGTAGATACATCTGTATGTTTATAAACCGTTTTCAATATGTTCACACAATGTTTCTTTTTTTTTGTTGTTGTTACAGTTAAATTCACTCAGGTTCACAACTCTGAAGACCAGACTATAGTCTATAGTCTGCAGTATATGTAGCTATACAACCAACAGACAGTTAGCCTGGATAAGCTTTACATTTCTGCAAATAGATGTAAACAGTTAGCATATCTCTCTATTAAGGGTTTGCCTAAAAAAAAAACATCTGTACCATAAACATTTCCCGTTTCTTTATTTTGTATTGCAATGAAAGTGTATAAATGACATGTTGTGAAGTTAAAGTGTACAAGCTAAGCTAACTGTAGGCTAGCTAAAGCTTGATATTTACCATACATACCCTGGAAAAGATACTTATTTGTGGAATTATAGTAAATTTAGGATCCCTAATAATTGGATGTTATCCCAAACCATGGTTTTAAGGCGTTTATTAGAGGGTTAGGGTGGACCACGAAACTGACTATCTCTATAGGCTTTATGTCAGAGAAACAAGAATAAAATACAAATATTCATAGAAGATATTTGTCTGAAAATCTTAGGATTTTAGTGACCTATTTTTTTTTTTTTTACAAATCTCTCCCGGTTTGCCTGTAATTGAATCAAACTTCTGATCACACTCACACACCCAGTACTAGAAACTCCAAGAGCCACATGGGCCAAAACTGAGCCAGTGAATCTTTGCTGTGTTTAATATCATTTCAGTGCTGTGTGTGTGTGAGATCTTGGAGCTGATCTTTGGCATCTGCTGTTGGATAAAGCTGCTTCCCAGGCTGCTGCACCTTCAACATCCACATCCCCCCTGCTCCACTGAACCCGCAGAGGACTCTCTTCTTCTAGCATTCAGGGCATTAAATACACGTTAAACACAACCTAAAACATGTCTGATATAAAACTCTCATCTCTTTCCCAGCCCATACTTGGCGCCACGTGAAGATATCTGCAAGTTATTAGTGCCTTGACCCTGCACAGCTTTTCCATGTGACTCTGTTGAGGTAGGCTATGTCTGTTCAAATGTATCTTCTAGTCTCGAAGAGTCATGCAGTGTCTGTGATTATTATTTTTTTTTAACAAAAAAAGGATATACTGTGGGTTTAAATATTAATTTTAGTATACTTGAGACCATTTACATCATAAGACAGTACCTATTGCTTAATCACAAACAAATAGGAACACACCTCAATGAAATAATAGTGTACAAGATTGTGTTGTTATGCATCTTTTTTTAGTTATTGTGTAAATGTTTATTTTTCTCCTAAATTTGCTGATTTGAAGTGTAATCTTACAGAATATACAAAGCAGAACAAATGCTAGGCTGTGGGCTTGAGCCACAAGAAAGCCTACGGGTACACTTAAGAACTACAGTGCTACTGTTATTGGTTTATGTATTAATGTCAGTAAGCTTTGCTCCATTAGTGTTCACAATGATCATCCACTAAGCCAAAAGCCCCATTTTCAAAAAGCAACTAGGAGTTAGGAGAAACATTTGTTTGCAACTAACTAACAAATGTTGTCAGTCTATTCATTTCCCAAATCCAACTTTTGTGCTAATGACTAAAGCATGTTACAAACCCTCCAATAGTAACATTGGTCTTTCTCAGCTGAGGCGGGTACTTCTGATGATAACAAGAAAAGGGGCAGGAAAAAGAAAGTAGGCAGAGGAAGAGAAGAGAAAGGGAGACAACAGTGAAAAATCAGGTGAGGAGGTGGAGCTACTAGAATTGTCGACCAGTGAAGTGGCTCATACCGATGTCAGGATAAGTTAGAAACCCTGCAAAACTGTGCGTTTGTCCTCTTTCACTACTGTGTGAATATTTCAGAGGTTAAACTACCCAAGTGCAGCTCAACAGTGCCCCCCAATGACATCACACACACATTACTGCAAAGGATTTCCAGTTTCTATTTGTTCAACTGATACTGTTGCCATTTACCCCCACATACAATGAGTTCATATAAACATGTGCAACCAGTACGAAGCTCGTCTGTTACATCTAAACAGTCACCAACCACTGTACACTGTTACATTTCAGCAGTTAGGATTTAGTTCCTTGTTAAAAGGCACATTTACAAAAGCAGTAAAAGAAAACTTCAATGTACCAGAACATTAAATACAAATACATCTTGACCTGTTTTTAACATGACGCCATTATTGGCACAGCAATCTGATCTTAAACAAGAATGAAAAGTATGGCTCTGACCATTGCTGATCACATTTGGTTGCAGCTCCTTCAATACTCTCATAAATTCTTGTTTTTTGTCTCATTACAACAGCAAACAGTAAACTTGAGTTAGTAAACAGTAGACAGGGTCCTCTTCTCTTCTCACAACTTTCATAACTAACATTAGGCAATAAGTTATTCCCTTGGCATATGCTGTCCTCTGGTATCAAAAAACTTACCTATATGAAGGACACACAATGAAGGAATCAAAACCTGATAAAGAATAAAACACTCTGCTTGTCCACTTTTTTGATTGTCTTCTTCTGCTAAGTAATTAGCTTTGGCGTGTGCAAAAAATGAGAAAATCAGAAATTGTATGCAAACATTAAGGCACATTTTTTTTAAAAAAAAGCTAATTTTATGCCCAGACCTTACTCATGAAAGGTTGTTTCTATCAGAAAGGACTCTGATAGAAATACTATGTTGGGAAATAGAAAGCAAAGCATTCTTATCATAAATGTGCACGCTTTGTTGATGAAGTGCAAACAATAATTCAAATTCAACACATTGTCCTTAATGATCCTATTAAGTCATAGTCTCCCTATCAAAATAAGGTGGAAAAGGTTGGCAATCCTGGCCACTGGATACACTACTATTACACTCTCGTATCATCTGAAGACGATCTCTCAGCGGGATAGGCCGAGATAAATCAAACTTCCATGTTGAAATTACTGTAAAGGATAATAATTCAAGATAAAGAGCTGTGGGCATTCTGACTCATCAGTGTTGGAAAAACAAAGTTTCAGGCATCTGACGTGCTTCCTTCCACTGGAGTTGTGCTGAAGGTCGGACTTCCCTCTGTAGAGCCATAACCCTTCTCAGGTTTGATCTCCTCTGGGGTGCTGGCTGGGGATTTGGGATTAAGCACTCTGGGGAGGTAGACCTGAGGTTCCCCCCCCAAAAAAAAGAAAACAAAAAAAAAAAAGAGAAAAATAATTGAGTTGACTTGACAAGCTAATATGCATCAGATATTAACTTGACAATCTGAAATTGTGAGGCCAAAACAGATGACCA
The DNA here is from genome assembly GCF_947650265.1 of Symphodus melops. Taxonomy (NCBI): domain Eukaryota; kingdom Metazoa; phylum Chordata; class Actinopteri; order Labriformes; family Labridae; genus Symphodus; species Symphodus melops. The sequence goes on from NC_136691.1 coordinate 12,547,633, forward strand.
CAAACACAGGTTTTCTGATTTCTGTTTAGAAACATAAAGTTTATATCATATTCAATTGATAAAGAACAGTACCGTGGTATCATCCTCCGCTCCCTCTGCTGTATCCTCATCCTCCTCTTTTACCTGCAAAACACCCCCCCCACAAAAAACATTACATTTTAATAATGACCAAGAAAGTCAAGGTCATCTTTATTGTCAGTTTTTCAACATGTACTGAACATACAGAAACGTCGTCAAACACAAGCTCACCTCATAGTTGTGTGGGCTGAGGTATTTGAAATGACCAAAGCAGGTGTAGCCAACGCAGATGAAGACAGTGATGAACAAGATGACCAGTGTGAACAAAGAGGTGGAAGCCCAGAAACCTGAAACAACAGCACACAGAGATTGTATCTACAGTGCTTATCAAGCAGCATTTCAGCAATCATCTTCATGTTATTATATAGCAAGTGTGGAAAGGTTCTTTTTTTATGTATATTTCACTCTCAGGACAAATCTAAAGATAGAGAGAAACAAACATGGTTTAATTGTATCTGTTTCAACATATTTTTTAATAAAAGTAGCAAATAATAAATAAACAAATCCTGAGTTTGTTTCTCACTTGTTCTGAGGACAGAGAAGAAGTAAAGCCATATCAGGCAGATGATGGGTGCGGCCAGTGCTTGATTGACAGCTGCCAGGTGGACCTGGCGGTCAAGGCGAGCAGGCAGGTAAGCAAAGTACATGTTGTGTTTGTCCACCAGGTGCTTCAGCATCATGTACAGCAGACCTTTAACAAACAGCACAGTTTCTGATTAAAAGCAAAAAAACCCACCATGATAGTGACTGGGTGTCTGCTGTAGTTGTGGTTGAGTGTACATGTGCAGCCCTTTTCACTACTCACCAAAAGGCACAATAATAGGACATGTGATGCTGTAGGCCATAATGACAGTGAACACACACAAGCTCCAGCCGTACATGGCTCCATATTCAAACTCATACGCCTGGTTCTGTAAACAGAGATCACAAAAAGGAGTCGATTTAAGGGTTAAAATCAGGCTGACAAAAAGGAAAACTACAAACTAAATATTCTCTTCTTTGATAACTATGATTCGATTTAAGTCTTTGTGAAAAAAGGTGAAGTCACACAACATGCAGGTCTGTCTGGTGCCCTACCACTTAAGAGTTAGCTAATACAGTTCTATTAAACATATCAGATGTCTACATGTATTTTGACAGCTTTTTTAAAAACCCTGCAAAGTTTGGAGCAAACATATCTGTCCGTATTGATGTCCTTTTATAAAACAATAAATATGACACAATTCAAGACCATTCAAAACAGCTAAGATAAATAAATCATTACTTAAACAAGAAAATATTATGCACCATTTTAATCGCCCCATGTTTTATAACTCCATAACAAACCTGTTTGACATATTTCCTTTCAGCAGCGGAGCGAGCAAACGCCATACGAATGATGTAAAGCAGTAACCCTGGCAACCGCAGCAGCTCCATCCCAGAGCCTACCAGGGCTGCGGCTATCACATAGTTGACAAAAAACGCTCCTTGGTCAGGTAAGAACACACACCTGATGCGATGAAGGAAAACAATAAAGAAGAAATAAACTGAGTGAAACTAATGATGAAGAGATGTTACTTTAAATTGATACATTGAGGACATATTATCCTTTTTTTTTTTTACTTTTTTCAAATAGTCCCCTGTGGTCTACACAAAACATACTGTATGTGCTGTGCTTTGGTCCAAATATAACATGGATCAAGCACCAGAGGAGGTTTGTGACCCTGTAGAAACCAGCTCTCTTTGAACGCTTCGTTTTAGTGTGTGTGTCTCTTTAAATTCAACTTAGTTTTCCCTGTGAGGTCAAACCTCTGTAGGGAGAATAAAAATAGCGAACCTGAGCAAAAGATTTGTTCAAGGCTGGAGTTGAAGTTAACGTTTGGAGAAAACAGATGAGGGGAGGTTTTTGTTAATCACAATCCAACTTGTGATGTCACAAGTGGAGAAAATTTAGGTGGGGCATTTCTCTACATTGCAAAATATAAAATTGATGTCACAAACAATAGTGGGTCAAACAAAGATGGATTACTTACTCAAACCTCAGTTTTCCATCAGCAAGAAACTTTTTATCAAACAGCCAGCGGAAAAACACAGCGAGACTGATGGAGAAACCAAAAAGAATTGCTCAAAGTTAGTGAAGCAAGTCACGACCTCTGCTCCTTTTTTTCCAAAGAACACTTGCTCTCCATATGACACAATATTTGACAACTAAATTATAAAAGTAAATGATTAATTATCATTGATGCAGGACAAACTATTGTTTACCTTGTGAGTCCTAGCGAGGGCAGGATAAGCACCATGAAGAGCAGGAAGAAGTACAACTTACGCATCATACTCAGCTGCTCACTGGACCTGAGACACAGACGCCACTCCATCAAAACATTTTCAATGCACACTGAAACCAGTCACTGCAACTGCATTGCTAATCTGTGTGTTTACCTGGTCCAGTGTGCCTCTCCCAGTGTAGAATAGTAGACTATGGTGGGCAGCAGTGCAGAGAAAGCCCACAGCATGAGAGTGGGGAAGAACTGCGTGACAATTGGGCTCTTGAATTGAAAAACAAAAACACAAATCAAACAGCAGATTCAGGTTGGACAGAAATGTTGTGATGTTGTGTGTGTTGTGTAGATGTCTCACATTGAGATAGTAGATGGGCCTTGTAACATTGAACTTGTCCATGGTGCTGATGATGATGGTTGGAGTGGTGAGGAAGGTAAGCAGGAAGAAGAGGAAGAAGTTGATCATCACATAGCGGATGTACCAGGGGAAACCTCGCACGGAGAGATTGTCCCTGCAGGACGGAGAAAACAGGAACAAGAAGCAACAGGACAGTTAGACGCAAAGAGCCACGTGTGGGTTCAACTCTAATTTCGACCTTAAAGATTACTCTGAGAATATATTTTCTGTCTGATCCAGGGCTGAAGAATAGCTGATCCAAATAAACTGACTCTTCTTTTTCTATCCACTAGCCTGTGATTGTTGTAGTGTCTCTGAAATGACCAGTAGGATCCACAAAGCGTTTGGCTCAGTATGTGAGCTAAATGATACCTTTCTTAAATTGTTGATTCAAATGGGAAATACGTCTTACCAAAACACATTTTTGGGATGCGGTGCAAAGTTGACCTGCCACTTGTTCACTTTCAGACTTTCCCAGTGTGATGAAGGCTGACGCGCTCTCCCACAGCAGCTTGTGCCGCCACAGTCGAGTGCGTTGAAGTCCTTCAGAATGCTGAGGTGAGTAAACGACAGCTGTTAGTGATACACATTAACAAATATTTTGCAATACTGATTGCCTGAAACTGTGCTTCCAGTAAATAAAAAATCATGTGTTGACAATAAAACCAAGAGACCAATGTCCTGATCAGGCCAGAGGAACAAGCCCAGTCAGCTGACTCAATGCTGCCAGGCATGCCAACTAAGCATAATTAGAAGACCTGGTTGCAGTGCTGCTGGACTGCATTGTTAAAGGGTGAGTCAGGTTGTTCATCAGATAGCACTTACTATAGCACAGCACTATACAACTAAAGACAATGGTATAACTCAGAGAATAAGACACCTTTACGTTGATACTCACAACTTGGCCATAGCCTCCGTCTGCAAGGTGACGAAGGCTATCCCCAAGGGGCGCTCTGGCACCAGTTCTACCTGCTTCCTCACTTCTTCCAGCAGGTCTTTTTCTTTAGTACTGTAAAACTCTATTGCATCAACCTAAAGAATATCACACAATCACACACACAGAGATGAATTGCTTAAGTGGTAGCAGCTTTATTTAGAAAAGTATATAACATGTCCTGTTTTTAACGTGAGTAAAACTGATTCCACATTTATTGTATTGTTTTCCAAACCGAGACTTGTAACATTCAAAGTAAAAAAGAAAACACTTTGCTACATGAAGGTGGTCTGTCTAACCTTCTCCGATTGGGAGCAGCAGCAGAGGTGACCACAAAGACGGGGGTTAATCAGCTCACGTTTCCCTGTAGTCTCTAAGACACGCTCGTAGAAGCGCAGGTTTTTTCCAGCTCGCATCCTGTAGTCGAAAAACAACAACAAACAAATGGAAGGCGGTTTTATTTGAATACATTATAAAGATATCTTGAGCAGATTTGCATCAAGTGATGACATTTATTAAAGTTACCTATGACTTCTTACCTTTCTTTATCGAGGTGCATGAGCTTGGCCACATCGTAGCCCAGAGTCACAGCACACACTCGACAGGAAGGATATGCCTCTCTGTACAAAGACAAGACCAAATTTTAAGCCGACAGAATTTTTAAAGCCTCTTTCGTTCACACACATGACTGAAGAACAAATTCACAACCTTGGAAAATTGTTTTTGAAGACTAATAACAATTTACACCATTAAAATTCCAGAATAATTCACTCACGTGAAATGGGTCTTCACAGCATCCTCTGTTGCTGTTTTAGGGACCGAACACACAAACAAAGTGTTCCTGGCCTGCAAACAAAACAACACAGTGTCAGAATAGTTGAGAGACTGTAATCTGGAAAGGCATGTCATTATGTACCTGACTCCTCATAACAAGGGTGAAATCTGACATATAACAAGTCATGTGGAAAAAGTTCAGGACGTGTGAATTTGATGAGACCCACACGTTACAAAAACACTTGTTGTGTAGTCGTATTCGGAGACTCACTGTCTCTCTGCGCATGCCTTTGATTTGTGACGTGTGATGTCGCAGCAGAAGAATCGTCAGGACCAGGTACATAACTGCAAACACTGTATGCACCCACAACAAGTCGTTTCTAGAATCAAAAACCATACACCATGAAGCATTTTGTTATGACCAAAAAACTTTTTTTCCGAATACAAAATGTGCATCCAAGCATGTGGTGTCATGCAGTAACAGTCATTACCCTGCCTGAAGATTCCCAATAGTTGTTCTTCCAAAACTCCTTGGATTCTCACCTGGAAAAAAAAACCCCACACAAAAGCACTCAAAAGAAAACATGTGCAAAATCAGAAGAAATGAAATAATAAGAGACAACAAGAGACATTAAGAACAACAGGAATACTTGAACCTAAAAACCTTGTTTCAAATGTGCTACTGTGATAAACTGACACTAAAACAACACATTAAGCAGACTCAGTTTACACCTGGTCGACACTCTGTATATAAAAAGACTGAAGTAAATGAGGACTACTGTAACTATAAAACATCACTATTATAACACAGTTGTGATTTTTTTTTGTTTACTCCTAAGGCAGAGGAGTGAGTAAAAAACATACCCATCAGGTCTCCGCTCAGATTGACAGGAAGTATGACTCCGAGGGAGGTGATAGTTATCACAATCAACAGGCCGATGAGGTGACGCTGAAAGGACAGGTAGTGAACAGCATCCATGCCACATCGGGCTTTTATTTTTTCTTCACTGAAACACAAACAGACACAATGAGCGGAGTAAACACATGCTTCATAAATACACATGAAAACAGTCAAGACTGAGCCCAGCCCAAAAGACAACAAACCCCTGAGACACTCACTCCATTCTGAGGATGTAAGGCAGCCAAGAGCAGAATCCCTAAAAAGAGAGAGAGAGAGAGAGAGAGAGAGAGAGAGAGACGTTTTAGATACAACTCACATACCATAAATCTTTTAAGTAATATGTAGTCAGTCAATCGTCAGACTGCGGTCTTCAAAAAGGCAACATGAAACTAAAATAAAAAAATAATAGCAAGTCAAATTGGTGAAGCAACAAAGGACCTGAAAGTCTGGCTATGTGTGGTTTAAAATGATCTCTAAAGTCCATTTAGAGGAAGCCTTTGAAAAGCAGAGGTAATGATGTATTATAAATAAAATGAAAACATTTCTGAATACTCAGTCTTGCATTTTAATAAGGGCTGTGACAATTCACTAAACTAACGATATGATTCATGATTCTGGCTTCATGGTACAATTCTTTAAACGATTGATTTTACAAAAGGAGACTGTTGACAGATTATGACTGAAAAACATTCCTTCAGGTGCTGCTAACCTGCTTGTCAGTGTGGTTTGACCTTTTCATGTTTTGTTCTCTAAACAAGGAGAGGTGATTGGAGCTTCTCTTTGTTCTGTCAGTTAAATGCTGCATCATGTTGGCTGTACTATTTTTGTAGTTCCCTGTCTTACTTCAATATTTGCACACAGTTTTTCTTATCTGTTATCTTCTCACCTCCTTTCATTTTCTGTCTCGGGGAAGGCCGAATTCTTCCACACCTCTGACTTAAAAGACAGTGGTGCGTCCTCAATTTTCAAATTCTTGCTCTGCAGCTGCTGACGCTCATCATATTATTGTGATTCAGTTTTCAGAGTATTTCTGCTTCCTCAATAAAAAAGATTTAAACTAGACGAACACACCAATTCATACTCAGGGTCCTCCCCGCTGGACACAATGGAAGACATGCGTCCATAGCGACGGTGTTTTGATCCAGTAAACCTAAAACGCAAAGTTAATTATCAACAGCAAATTAAGGAAAAAACACACACACAAAAAGAAAAGAACAGCAAACTACCCCCCAAAAAAGTTCATGAACTGACCCCTCTTTGTCTGCAACTAATGCCAGACGCCCGTAGTCCCAGAACTTCCTCCTGATGATGGAGAAAAGGATCAGCAACACCTGCAGGTAGGAAGAGAAAGAGTAGCACTCAGACGTCAATCATAACACATTTCACATATTTACTACATTTATAATTAAGCACATTAATTGCCTTATAATACTGCCTTATAGGAAGAAAATAAATCGAGTATGCTATCAACAGTTAACTGTTCTGAATTTTTTCATCTGTACAGATAACCAGCCAAACTCTCACATTACTAGAAGGAGGACAGACAGACAGACAGACAGACAGACAGACAGACAGACAGACAGACGGAAACAAACCAGGAAGACGGAGAAATCTATCAGTAGGACAACCGGCACTCCTCCAAAGTTGAGCACGTTGAGTACAGTAGACTGAGAGGCGCCGTAGCAGCTACCATTGTCCGGAAAGGTAGGGGTTGAGGAACCATTGTTGACCAGCAGGGGCCACTGCTCCCACCACTGGGACGACATCACTGGGGTAAAACCAGATGTTTGCCTGCGGATTGTGATTGTAGTATTTAAGTGAAGGAGAGAAAAAAACATCTTGGGCAAATGCTCATCCAACACAGTGAAAAGAAAAAATCAAAAGGATTCAAGAGTTATTTACATAAACAGTTGCTTTTTATTTTTTATGTAGGTCCAGCTTTCCCAGAGCTCAAGGCTAAGAGCTCTGCAAAGGAGAAATACGTTCACAATATAAGGAACAACTACCAAACATCAAGTGGCTTAAAAAATGTTCTGCAGATGATCAGAAGTTTTGATGATCTGAACCACAAGGTGTGTTGTTTCAGGCCTTCTACTTCAAATTAGGCTGCAACAACTTTCCAATGTATAATCATCAGAAATTAATGTATCAAGTTAATGTTTGGTTAAATGTTTGTGTGAATATTCTTTAGTAGTTTAAAGTTTTAGTTTAGTTTTAAGTGTTATTTTTTTTTCTTTTTTTATATTTCAGCAAAAGATTTCAAGCAATATCTTTACAAACATAAATAAATGAAATACTGTACGCGTAAAGACTTCTGTCACTCACCAAACTCATCCAAAAATGTAAACTGATGTGCTGGAGACAAAGTGTAAGGACAGGCTGTGTGTCCCTCAGTGTGTTTGTGTCAAAGAACGAAGAAAACATAAGGCCTCTTTCTCTAAAACTTTATTCTATTTTAGTTCATTTTTCAAACAGGTTTTTTTACAGGTTCGATAAGCTATGTTTTTTACAGTTGTTATTGATATTGTTTTAGTTTCAGTTGAGAAAAACAAATGTTTTCGTTAGTTAATTAGTCACATTGAATCCAGTGTTCTTGGTTTCAGATGTGTGTACCTAATTGAAAAAGAGTGCTGTATTATAAATCTTAAATAACAATCTTTTTTTTCTCTCATAATGCAGCAAAATGGCCCCATTCTGTTAATTATTATTTAAAATATCCTTGGAATTAATTTTACTGTGTAAGCTGCTTTTTGTAGCTAGCAGAACTGAAGCTATTGATTACTTTATACACTGTTGAGTGATTTATTCTATAACAATGCACTGTGTTTTGCCAGCCTGATATACAAAATAAGTATTTCCACAGACTAGTAAATGTATATACAAGTAAAAAGCTCGATTTTTCTATATGAATTTCAGTGGAGCTAAGGAAATAAGTATTATAACATGTTTTTAAAGAAGACATATTATCCCCCTTTTTCAAACAGTCCCCTGTGCTCTAAATGAAACATCTGTGCTGTGCTTTGGTCCAAATATAACATGAATCAAGCACCAGAGGAGGTTTGTGACCCTGTAGAAACCAGCTCTCTCAGAACGCTTTGATTTGGTGTGTGTCTCTTTAAATTTACCCCCCTGGAGTTTTCCCAGTAGACCTCACTCCTATGTAGAGACAATAAAAATCGCAGACCTATAGTTTTACTGGAGGCTGGAGGTGGAGTTCATGGGTTGAGATAAACACAAACAAAGGACTGGATTTATATTCAAATGTTGTGGATCATAGACCCAGGTTACCAAAATATATGTTTAAAAACCTTGTAAAGTGGATTTTTCACAATATGTCCCCTTTAAAGTAAAGTATAGGTAGCCTACTTCCAATCTGTACGCTGATCGAGTTGCATTACACCACTGTATAATTAATTACCGGTAAACGTACTGTATCCTATAAGACATGTGTAGCATTATTATTATGGTCCCTGTGGTTTTACACTTTTCTGATATATACACAGATGTCAGAGACTTTGTTTGTCAAACTCAACCACGCCCATGCCGGAAGCAAAAATAAATCTACTGACAGTGAAACGTGTGTTTTAATCCGTGTCAATCCCGCCCGTCACAAGTCATTAGCAGAGCTCGCGCGCCCCACCTTCCCAGACTGACTCGCTCTGAGTCACGCGGATGCAGTTATGAGTTATAATGTGACATTTAACATTCTGGATGTTGTTTGTTAGTCCTGCCATTACACACATTAGTAGCCTAAAGGGTCACAAAAAGTAGATGATGGCAACCAGCGGATGTAAAATAAAAAGTTCCTGCTCTTATCTTGACTTCAGGCGTTTGTCTCGTGCTCGCGTTCACAGCTGTTTGACAGGCTTGACCGCAGTTGTTTGACACTTTGACTCACACTCAACACTGGGGTTTGATGTTCATGTTATGGTACTTAATAGTCGATACAGTGTTTGAATAATAGCTTACTGTGTTAAGTTTAACAGACTTCAGTGAATGCACTAGCTCACATAAAGTTTGCTAATGCTAATATGATTCAGCCCAGTTTACTTAAATTACTCTGTCAACACTAAATATGTCAACACCGCCCAACAACTTAAGCATAGTTCTCTTTAAAATATAAGAATCGCGTTTTGAAGCAAGCTAAGTTTTTATGTGGCATGTAGAAAGTCTTACCTGTATGGTTTTTGTTTATTCCTCCAGAAGGAAACGTCTTTCTACTGTAAATACTGCAAATATGTTTCACTTCGTCTCCGCTCTCTTCCCGTTTATGGTTTGCGCATGCGCAAGAGTAGAACCTGAGAGCAGGCTGCTGTCTCGTGCTCTGAGTTGTAATCAGTCCTTGAGCTGCTGAAGGAGAAACAGTGGCGGGGGACACGTGTATGTTTCTCCTGGAAACTTTTGACTATAAAATGCGCATATAAAGTGCTGAAGTACGTGCTGATATTGGCCTCTTTACACTAAAAGGTATCAAGTCAAAGTAACAACACTAAACGTTTTCAAAGAAAAGAAAGCCTCTAGTTGTCCTTTTAATTACATCAATTCTTATGTATTCATAATTAAATATGGTGACAACTGTGAGGCTAGTTCTGTCAGTTAACAACACATATATAGCCAGTCACTTGAAGTATTGCTGCATATTGTACTTGTTGTTACACAGTATGCTTACTGTCAGATTTCTGCTTTCTTTGATAGGTAAATGAATAGGAAATTAGAGTAAGAGCCAACAGAAACAAGGAAATGTACTGATTGATCTATAATCACCTGGTTAAATCATATGACACACCTAGAAGAAGATCATAACATATTTTATGAGGTTGGCAAAGCATTGCTTTATCACACTGCAGTGGTTTGGAATTGCATTGTCTTTTTTTCTTCTCACCTTCAGTTTGCTGTGATGCCAATATACAACATTTTGGGAGCAGAAAAGGCTTGATCAAGAGCGCTTGAAATGTCACTGTAGTGCTAAACTCAATAAGTGGACAATGGGTTTTTTCTAGTCCTTAGTTTTAAGCCAGTATAGTCAATATGTTCAGCAAGTTCCATTTAATCATTGTCACATAGCCTAATCCTTTTATCAGGAAGAGAGCCAACATTTCTTACATTACCGATAGATTAGTGACACCCCTTTGATAGTGACAACAAAAATAACAAGATATGATAGGCTATCACACTGCAGAGGTTTTTCTGTTTCAGATTTGAGAGAAGATTGGAAATGAGTGGCACTTCAAATCAGATTTGAGGCATCTAAAATAACCAAAAAAATGAAGCAGTTCTCTGGTTTCTGCATTTTTGCCTCAATCAGTTGTGTATCACCGCAGGTTCTGATGCTGCAACAGCACCAGGTGACTATTATGGATTATTCCCAATCAATGAAAGCACTGAAGAAACCATAAAAAGCTGTGATGAAAGGATCTGTAACAGGTTTGTAATTTTAAGACTGGCGTTTGAGTTGTTGTGAGATTATGACTTGACAAGAAGTGTTGTAAAAGAGATTGTAAAAGTAGGGAGAATAAAGCTGTAATGTATCAAATCGTATCACACTGGTTCCACTAACCTCGGCTGGTGCAATCTCTGATGATGGTGCATGCGGTGGAGGAGGTAAATAAAAGGGGGGAGTTGGGGAACCTAACCCTTGGATAGTGGATTCCTGCTCTGATGACCACTGTCATGAAAAACACCTTGTCCTTTAAGAAACAAAACAGTAAGGAAAGTTAGATAGTGCTTCTTTCAAATCTAACTTTGTCTTTGAAGCCCTTTTTTTGATAAACACAAGACATAGGTTTCTTTTTGTTTTGTTTTCCTGTTGCTTTTCATTTGTCATGTTGATCATTATTTCTGTGTCCCTTAGGAGAAATTTGTTTTGGACACATACAGTATAGCACATCACAAAAAACAAAACAAACAGACAGCCTGTTTGCTGTTATGTATGCCAAAAATGTCCCAGGGAACACTATTCCAACACCAATGGTGTGTATCAGACTCAAGTAATCACCAGTAACGTTGATGGCGTGCACAATCCTATAAAGAGCAAAACAAAATAATGACTAATCCATCAAGACTCCAAGGCAAAGCACCATAAGTATAAAGAAGAGAGTACATCCAATCATTACCTTTAGTATGCTGATTTACTTCACCTGCTGGATCATATTTGGCCCAGTGTATGTCAGTGTTACAGGCAAGTACCTCCCAGCTGTGGAGATGGTTGTCATTCTCTTATCAGCCTACAGCATCCTGTTCTGTCAGTTCATCACTAAATGTTTTATTATTCTGTTTAAATACACGGACCACCTTCTGCCAAGATGTTAGAAATTTTACCTTGGGTGGTATTATTGACATGAATGATGGTAATTTTAGCCCCTTTTTCGACCAACATACCATGGAACTAAATAGTTTGTGGGGCTTTTTTTAAGGAACTAAACAGTTCGTGTTGCCCATGTTGTCTGCGTTTCGACCGCGGTCTGAAGTCCCGGGAAGATCATGCAAATCAAGTCTGTTTTGTCTCATGTTCATCGAACTTGGAAGGGATTGTTGATGGAGATGTTGAGGCGCCGATGTCAAATCCACAGTGATCAAAGGAGATGCATAAACACTGATATGCCATTATGATTACTTTCTGAAATTCTAAAATCACGGCTCAATAAGTGCAATAATGACACCTAATGTCACATCCATTTTTGCTAGCCTGTAAATACTTAGTTATACTCCACTTTTTTTTAGAGAAATGCTGTATATATGTACTGTATTTCATGACAAAAATTAGTACAACTGTAGGATTGTGGTTACTAAGCTTGGAGATGCTTAAATGATTGAATATATAATTTTAATTTAATAATAAGATAATATAATTTAAATATAATTTTGGTAGACAAAATTGCAGTTGCTTGTATCTGAATCTGAAGAGACCAAACAGAGTATGTGCCATTTATTAGAAAAAGGGAAACATCTTTTTTTTAATGTAATTACTAACTGGTGTTTTAATCTTCTGCAAATAAAACATTATGACAATTTGACAGCAGATGTCAAGTTCCTTTAATAATAATAATAATAATAATAATAATACTAATGAAATTATCACCTTTAATTATCATGGTCTCTCTGTATTTTGTGTCAATATTTAATGGTTTAATGATCTGTTTTAGGGAAGATGTCATGACACATTCAATGTTTAGAGTTCATCAGAAGCTGATTTATGACTCCTCTGAAACAAATATGTTCTTTCCGTAACAATTCTTCAGAATAGACGGAGAACCTGCTTTTCTTGAGCTCCTTACTTTCCTGTGGCCATGTAATTACAAGAGATCTTTCATTTCTGTGTTTCATGTAAGGTAAACAGAGATAACAAATTAAGGCGATAGCTGAAGGAAAGGTTCATACAAGCTTCAGTATACTGGCTTGGTTTAATAAACACACAACCAAAGCTGCAGACAGAATTCCTCTGAGTAGGCACATTAGCACTGGCTACCATAAATAGACACATCCAACGCAGAAAAGTGTGTCAACCCTACTTTCAACCCCACCAAACAGCTCTTCTATGCTACTCTGACTGTTTCTGTCTCATCTGATCAGTAATTGGTCAGTGCTGTGCTGTGAGATTCAAACAAGAATGAGCATAACATCGGACATAGCAGAGAGAATATGAAATGTTCCACATTTGAGACATCACAGAAGAGGCGTTGTAGGAGTTTTTGTAGGACAGAGCATTGCTAACCAATGTCATGGGCCCCCTATCAGATGTGCCAGTAGCCAAATTAACGAATCCAATGCAATTAGTCATTCAATTTAGTGTGCGATTCTGTGGTTTCTCTGAGTGTGTGTCTCTTCCTGCACTCTCTCGCTCCTTTTTTGCTCCTTGGTTTTCCATTATGGGGTTTTCTGTTTATCTGTTGTGCTCTTGACTGTTCATTTCTGCTTCCCACGTCTTGCTGTGTGTGTTTGTGTGTCTTACCTCTGTGTGGATGTCAATGTGTACACGCCAATCTACCTTTGTGTGTGTGTGTGTCTGTTTCTGTTCATGCCTCACTGTGGGACGCGTTGATTAGTGCTCACCGCGGCTCAGCTCCCAGCTGTCCTTGCGGCAGGCTGCTGATTGAAACCAATCAGGCTTGCGATGGCCCCATCGCGGTGACCCCTCACCCCTCCCACCCCCGGCCTAATCACCTGCTGATTGGCCCACGCAGGGCCCCCTCCCGTCGGCACGGAAGGTTAATTTGACCAGTGGATGGAGGCTCCAGGAGGGAATAGGAACGTGCGCTGGGTGATATTGCATGGATATAGCCCCCCTGTCAATCAAAGCCACTTAATGGGAAATGGCGAGGGAAACACTGACTACCAGGGAGGAAGAGAGGGAGGGAGGTAAGAAGGAAAGGAAACGAGGAATGAAAAGGCTCACTTTGGGGGTTTTTTGTTCAGCAAGTGGAGTTAACAAAATCAATATAGGCTCATAAAGACAGCAACACACATGACAACAAGATGAAGGTGGCTTGTAGGCCTAGCTGGTAGCTTAATATTCACTAGAGTACTCATCAAAAGTGTGCATTTATACGAAGTTTGTAGCAGAAGTCAGGTGATTCTGAGGTAGTTAAAATTACATTTGTACATATTTACCAATATAATGCAAACACTACACTGGAAAGTTTAGTCAAAGGTCAAAGTAGATAAAGTGTGTTATACAATGTTGTTTCCTCAATCAGAAACTACCCAGCAACACCATCACTAACCATTCAGGTCATAATTACAGAATATATTTATTTTTTAATTTTTTTTACAACAATGTCTTTTTTATTTTTCTATTTGGGTCCTGCTAGAAACAAGGTTGGAAGCCATTGGTGTTTAGTGCATGAGATCACTTTGTTGTGTTTTTTGTATAAAGGCCTACATATATATATATATCGATATACTAGTTGATTGCTAAATATTGTGAAACCCCCCCAAAAAAACAGGATCTGAGTTCCTAAATTTAACACTTTAATTTAATTCCATCCAGGGTAAATTATCCCACATCTCTTGTAGTGCACAGTCTATCCAGAGGGTGGCAGTATTGGTCTCAAAGTAAAAAGTTCCAACTTGTGTAAGAACAGGTTTGTAAGCAGCTTTATAGTTACCTGCTTGGTTTGGACACTTTGTCTGTTTTTGGTTGATTTTATAACTCTTTTGAATCTACACCATTGAATCTGTATATTTTGCATGTTATTGATATTTACGTTACTTTGAGCTTCAAGGGTCATCCATAATATTTGGTAGCTTTACAAAATGAATTAATTCACAGGTCCTTTCACAAGTCTTTCATATAGAGGTTGTAAAAAAACAACAACCTGGAAGTGTTAAAAGCTAAAGTCAAAGTGTGTGTTACTTTTAGTTCTTAGATGTGTTGCACTTTACATTTTTCTAACTTGTAAAAGAAGTGTATTGAAACCATCAACATACTGACAGCGGATCACACCTTCCCCCCACTCTAGGCCAACTATCCTTATCCATGTTGCTCCATAGACTTTACCCTATCCCTCTGCTCTCATGTGTGTTTGCATGCATACGTCTGTACATGATGAGTGTGTGTGTGAGTGCAGTTTGTGGCAGGTTCTTCTCCCTCCCGGTCTCTGGTGGGCAGAATAATGTTGCCGGATTACCATATCATTACCATATCATTTCCATGTCATTATTGTACTTGCCTGCGATAGGGCTGTGTGTGTGCGTGTGTGTGTGTGTGGGGGGGCACGCACTCATGTTTGCACGTATCTGAACTTCACATCAGATCTTCAACTGTTTCTCTTTGTGCTTCTCACAAACACAAACACAAACACACACACACACACACACACACACACACACACAGTCCCCCACAGGACACACACTCTGACACACTCCCTCTGTTTTTCTCTGTCACAGACTTCATCTCTCTATCTGTGTCCCACACTCATGTAAGCACATCATAATTCCCAATAATCTGCTCCTCGTAATCCACGCTTCATAATTTGATTGACTTTATCTTAATGCCAATTAAAGTTGACCTGTTAGAGACAGGACGACAAGAGCCAAGATTTATTTTGCAAAAATACTTTCAACTAATTTAATTGAAATAATCCGGTTTTTTTACACACTTTCAAAACTTTTCTGTTTCAGTGATTCATCTACATGTCAATAAACAAACATTTGTGAGCATAATAGAGATTTAAAAAAAAAATAATCTAAAACTATTCTATTCTAACAATTCTATTTGTCCATTGATGTTTGTTATGTTCTAAACGCTAATCTGTATCTCAATGGGAATATTCGTGTGAGAAAAAAAAAAGTGTACCAAGAAATAGAGTGCCTGTGGGATTACGGTTAATGCGGGCGGCCTGGGTTCAAATCCTACCTGGAGCTTAATGTTGACAATTCAAACTATTTTTACATTCAAATGAGAGATTATGATCCACTTCACACATCAACACCGATGATTCCTGGGAAAATCCGTTTGGTTTATCCTTGAAGAAAATCTTTCTCTTAATTAATTTGCCTGATATCACATGGTCTGTCTTCTTGCTTCTCTATGTCCTCCTTGTGCAACTGTAAATTTCAATCGAACCACTCATCAAGAATCCCTTTTTTCCTCAGAGTCATTCCTTCTGGGGTTGTTGGAGCGCTGAGCTCACAACCTCAAACACACATCCTGGATAGATGACAAGCCAACATCCTCGTCACACAGTGGGAAACGCTGCAGTAATGAAGCACAGACCGCCCTCCTCTCTAGTCAGCCATTCTGGCTCCTGTTTTCACCCCACAAAGTCGGCCATTTTGGGGTCTGCAGCTGCCAGAAAGAGCCCATTTAGCACAAGGAGCATGTCTGGGGTCGTGCCCTTGTTTACATGGGAAGCCAGAGCTGATGGTTTTAAAATGGCGTCCAGATGGTGACAGGGGCTTGATTGCAGCAGAGGGGGGCTTGTGTCTCCCGCCCACTCCTGCTGTCCGGCTAACACTTAAGCTAAAGCTGTGTGTCTCTATCTGTTACCTACACCTCCTGTTTTATTATTCCCACCTCTGTCCTTTTTAGAGCCATTGCTGTGTGTTTACTTTAAGTTATTGTTCATAAAACACTCTCTGCTATCTTTTCAGTCGTTTTCTTCCATTTCTCTCTCTTTCCCCTTCCTCTGATGAACGTTTTTGCCCCCACACCCCAGCCGCTCGCCTTACCAGTGATGCATGGCAACACTGTGTGTGCATTGTCTCTGTGATGGATTGGACAACCTGTTGTTAAATTACAGAATCTGCAACACATTGCTGAAACCTTAAATAAGAGTGCTCTGCATTAGGGAGGAAAAGAGAAAAGGAAAGGGGAAAAAAAGAGGAAAACAGATACAGTGTTTGATGAAGGAAGACAGAGGGAGAGATGAAGCCAGCGAAAAGAGGGTTGAAGGTCTGAAGCTCGGTGTCAGAGGAGGAGAGGGATGAGAAAAAAGGAAGTGATAGAAAGCTGGAAAATGAGAATATGATGGAAAGGATCGGAAGGGGAAGTATGGGGGATTGAGGTGAAAGATGAAAAGGGGGGGGGGCAGGGAAGCCTGTGTGCACGGGAGGAAAAGAGGAGGGAGGGGAGTGGAAGGAAGGAGACAGTTGATACAGATGGTTGTGATTGTGTTTGTGTCACTGTGAAATATGATTAGTGTTCTCTCTCTCATTAGGGAGCTTGATCACCCTCATGCATTCACCGCACACGAAAAATTGAGCACGGTGTGTCAGGATGCTATAATGCAAGCTTTGTGTGTGTGTGTGTGTGTGTGTGTGTGTGTATGTTTGCAAGTCTACATTTTACACATTTTACTGCAAAAAGGCTTGTCTTTATTTGTGCCAAATTGATGTGCACGTGTGATTTCTTAAATTTGTCTGTGTGTGTGTGTGTGTGTGCTCTCTCTCCCGTTGTGGTAGCTGGTAAGTGATTCCACAGGCTGTTGGCAGAGCTCCAGCTCAGCTCAGAGAGGGGAGAAACAAGCAAACAGCAAAGAAACAGAGAGAGAGAGAAAGAAAAGAGGAAGAGAGAGAGGCAGCGGCTGTGTAATTAGTAGCAGGTTTTCGCAGCCCTCTGCTTTAGTTTAATTAAAAACTGAAAAAAGGAAGAGAGGAAGGAGAGGCAGAGAGAGTTGTGCATAGTTATTTTGTTTTTGCCAGGGGCAGGTGCGAGGCTGGCGCTGGGAAAGATGCCCAACAGCTCCGGGCGTCTCCCTGCTAGGCTTCAGGAAGAAAAGTTAAAAAGGATGAGCTCCACCAACACTCTGATACATTCAAAATCAAAACTTTCTTTAGACTTTCTTCAGCAATACATGATGCATATGTTGGCTTTCAGTGGCAGTTTGTGTTAGTGATGAGACTGATGATGAGTGATGGAAATAAAGGTGATGATGATGTGTAGGTTTTTTTTTGTTTTTTTTTCATCATGCAGCTGTGTTCCGGGGCGATGATGACTCAGCGATATCGGCAGCAGCAACAGTGGAGGTGCTGATGAAGAGTTCTCTCTGTCTTACCCAGGGCAATGGATCCATACTGCTGAGCATGCTCTTTCACTTCCACTACAAACTCCTTCCTTTGTGTCTTTGCTTCACCTCGAGCTGAGCCAAAACTTTGTTACTGTCATTCGTCTCAGTTTGTTTGGGATCAGGGTCTTTTTTTTTCTTTCATTTTTGCTCTTCTTTTGCCCTTTGCCTTTCTGCTTTGTCCCATCTTTATCATTACCATACCTTCCTCTCCTTGGCATGTTTATAGAAGCTCCTTTTACCTGAATTGTCACGTCACGCACGGTTCTCTCACTTTTCACACAATCTTCACCTGAATGAACGGCAGACACAGCTGTTATCTTGATTTCCCGAACATGTGCTTTAAGGCAGTGGTTCTCAACAGGTAGCTACCCACCACCTAATCTAAATGTGACATTGTGATCCAGATTTTTAACATTTTCAACCAATAAAAATTATTCAATTAAAAAATGGTGAAGTTCCAATCTCAGTCCAAAATGTGACAGAACAAAGAGACTGAACATATCACATGTTTAACAAACAGTTCATTGACTCTCCAGGACCCACTTTTGGGTCCCGACCCACCAATTGAGGACCATTGCTTTAAGGAAAATGTCTGCTTCACATTTCCAGAACTAGTTTCTTCATTCCATTAAACCTGTGCCATTTTAGTGTTTTGGCCACTTGGGGGCAGCAAACAAGTTGCAAACATATCATTGACATATTATGATCTTTTAAAGTTCAAATGGACCACGATGCCTTTTTGAAGATCCAGCGGACAGAAACATATTAGCCTACATTTGTAGCCATGTTTCTTGCCACCGAATGAATTTATGCTTTGAATAATATAATTTAATACTCATTCTGCTTTGAGTTCTGTTTTTGGTCTCCACCAACAATGAGGCAAATAAATAGCTCAATGCAATTTTCATAGCTTGTCACTAACTTTTCTGTCTGCTGGTTGGTGCTAGACAGATGGTGTTCAATAAAGATGAAATGAAAGGAGTAAGAAACCATTAATATTTAGGACGTTGTACAATAGGGTAATGTTGAATTTTAGGTGACAATTAATTAAAGGTACAAGTGCAGCTTTAATGCGAACTAAAATTGACAAGGATTTTACATGAGGAAAGTATGAAGAAGAAGTATGAAGTATGAAGAAAAAGTTTTCAGACATATTCAGATACTCTCTCAAAACAGTGGGGATGTTAGGAATTTCATTTCAATACTCACTTTCATCAGTTGTCCTTCGAACTGTGTCCACTGAAGAAATTGTCCCTCTAATATCTGTTCTCAGGGTTTTGAGTAGTCGGAAGGCTCAAGCCCACGCTCCCTATTTATTAGAATTCAGTTTCACAGGTGTTTTCTTTGTAATACTTTCTGTGAAGTTAAGCGACTCACATACACACACTCAGGTACCAGTGTTTCCTATACTCACATGACTGTGTGCAGTTTTCATGCTTGACAATAAGTGTTGTTTTTCTGTGGTTGCTTGAAGACATACAGTAAATGTTAGTTTGCTGTCTGTTTAAGAGGAAAATGTTCTAAAATTTAGTTTTGTTCATAACTATTAGCTGTAAATTATCTAGACATTTAAAATAGTTAAAAAAGATATCATGGTGCATAAGAATGACATCATCATTGATACCCACCCTACTTCAGTGCCATATATACACCGCAGTTCTTCCTTCAGTTGTTTTGATATATTTTATATATAAGGGTGTTAGTGCACAGAATGACCAGTTGAAATACTGCACAGTTTCCCTCTGCACATCCTCTGTATCATCTCCCCTTCTTGCCTATTTTCCTCTAACTGAAGCAATAGTTTCTTTAACAAACCGTGCCTTTTTGTTCTCCGCATTTTTTTTCTTTAAATGCCCTCACAGACGGTCTCCATGACGTACTTTCTCTTTGCTTTTTTCCTCTTTCATCTTCTGCTCACTCTCCACATCTCAAGACATAAATGAAGGAGAGATGCACTGGCATACGCTTAGGTAGGAAAATAAAGAGGTGAGGAAATGGGGATGGGGAGGGGAGAAAGAGAGGGGAATAGAGAGGAAGAGAGAAAGGGGAGGGGAGTTGGTAAGAGAGGAGCAACTGCCAAAGCCAGTCAGGTGGAGGAGAGTGAGGAGCAGGGAGATAAGGAGACAGCCAGAGAGCCAGAGCTAGCAGGCACCCGAAGGAGAGACACTGATACCCCTTTCTCTTTCTCTCTCTCTCTCTTTCTCTCTCTCTCTCTCTCTCTCTCTCTCTCTCTGCCTCTTGCCTTCTATCCACCCCACCACCACCTCCTCCTCCCTCCTTTCCTCCCTCCACTCCCAGACTCCTCTCCTCCTTTGTGCAGTGTCTCTACGGAGCTGTGTTTGAGTGGCAGGCCGTCACAGATCAGCTAGCAGCTCAAGCAAAGGGCTCTGTGTGTGAGTGTGTGTGTGTGTGTGTAGGTGTGTGTGTGTGTGTGAGTGTGTGTGTGTGTGTGTGTGTGTGTGTGTGTGTGTGTAAAAACCCATGCAGGGGGCTGCCAGCACAGAGCGAACAGATCAGGGACGAGTCTAAGTGGGTTTATCAGTGCTGCCGAGGGCCAACACACACACACACACACACACACACCACACATGCATACACAGAAGGCATAAACAGGAATACAAAACTGTCGCACATGAAGAGAAAGTATAGAAACAAAGAAGTGGGGAGTCTCATATGCTCATGTGCATACACACACATACAGGAAGAGAAAGGGGTATTAGACCAAACCAAAGGAAACCTGTGAGCGTGAAAGCGCCTTACTGCCTGCCTGCTAGCAAGAGATGTGACTGGATTCTTAAGCAGCCAGCTAGAGAGTGAGGGCTGCTAAAACACACGCACGCACGCATGCTTGCACTTGCGCATACACACACACACACACACACAGCACTCATATCTCAGGTTCAGACGAACGCTCAGTGCCTCGGATGCCCCAGCATGCTTGTTGAGCAAACGATTAGTTGTGTTTGCATGCTTCTGTCTGTGATTTCCCTGGACGTCATATCTTTATATTGACAAAAAATGACAAATAATTCTTTAGGTGACATTTTTTTAAGTAAGGGTAGGTTATTTTTTAGATTGCGTAATTCATACGATTTAACAGAGTCAGAATGAAGCTGAGGGATGCAGAGTATTAAGCAAAGCTTTACCAAAGCACACAAAGACATTCAATCTGATGCAATTTGTCAGAAGTGTTAGAAGAAGATAGCCCAGAGAGGACAGAGTTTAGTATGTCAAAGCTGTTTCAACATTTTTCTTTATTTTTTAAAAATTATACAACACTACTTTTATATGAGGGAAAGGTGTTGCTCATATAGGCAAACTATATCAGAGTGTTAAATGCTGTTTTTGCAGTTGCAGTACGTTGAGATATACAGAACATTTTAACTTTTCGATCAGGTTTTTGGTTTAAAGGCCCACAACGTAACTTAACCATTAGAATTACACAGAGGTTTTGCAACAGCGCAGTAACAAAGCTCTGCTGTTTCCCATCGTCATTCTTTAACACTTTAATTTTGTACAATGCAAAAAGCCCTGGTATATTAAAGTTCCACTGTGTCTAGCTTCACATACCCACACATATACATATATTGCTCCCTGTCCTGTTGGAGTTGCTGTTTTTCCTCTGTCATGCCTTTTTCCTTCCTCTTTTGCCTTTTTCCTTCCTCTTCTGCATGAAGTCAGAAGATTTCACCACATCTTCTGCCTCTGTACCTTCTACACAGACAGCCAGGCATTACAGCAGGGTAACAGTCCCGTCTTGAACATGTTCTGTAAAAAATAAGGGTATTTTATAATACTCCAGTAGGTTTCACTACATATTCTGTCTCTGAACAATAACCTCAAAGCAGCATACAGACTGAAAAGCCCAAACACTGCATTCCCTAAAATTTCCTGAAATTTCCACTGACGAATCTTTAACTTTATACTCATTCCTGCTTGTTGTACATTGTTTATTGTTTTTCTACTCTTCTCTCCTCCTTAATGGTTGAAATACTGTTTAACAATAATATGTAGTGGTCTTTACTTTAAAAAGTCTGTAATCCATTAAACCATAGTTACGTTGAAGTGGAGTCCTTGAAGGCGGTGCATGTGCGACTGTTTTAAAAGCAGATGAATTGTATGAATTAAATCCAAACATACGAGTTAGGAGGCTGCACTGAGGTGCAGTGGTTGGCACTGTTGCCTCACAGCAAAGAGGTTAGTAGTTCAAATGGACAGTGTGGAGTTTTCAAGTTCTTCCTGTGCGTAGGTTCTTTCCCTCCAGGTACTCTAGATTCCTCCCGCAGTCCAAAGACAAGTCTGCTATGATGCTGAGCTCCTCAGAGACCAGTCTCCCCATGCATTTGAAGAGGATGGACGTTAGTGCCACAGGTATAAAATCATTCATGGCCTTGGTGTGGTGTTTTTGTGAGCAGGGAAGATGGATGTCTTCTTCCATGCCCTGGGGATGAAGCGAGGTTTGAGGAGGAGGAACCTCATGGCCCAGGTAGGCCATGCACTCCTTCAGCACATTGCCCCTTAAGCCAATCCTTTCCCGCGACTTTCCTTGGGTGTAGCTGAGAAAGGATGGAGATGGCCTTCAGCTCCTTCACACTGATTACTGAAGGGGCGTAGTTATTAGAGGGATAGGACAGTGGATAGAGACGGAAACCAGGGAGTGAGAGTGGAGATTGACATGTGGGAAAGGAGCCACGGGCTGAAGTCGAACCTGGGCCACCTGCGTTAAGGACTATAGCCTCCATACATGGGGATGCACGTATTAACCACTGCACCTCCAGCGCCCTCGTAGTTGTTGTTAAAGGTCCCATATTATGCCTTTTTTGGTTTTATATGCTCTTTAGTGTGTTTTCTAGGTTTTTCAGATTAGACTGGGCCCACGTGTGCACCCCGATCGTGGGTGATTCAGAGCGTTGCAAACACGGGAGAGACGCTGCATGGAGCGACAGTACATGAAAACAGAGACTATTTTAACATTCGCCATTGTGAACGTACGTAAAATCGATACATGAACTCCAAAAAGGGCATAATATCGGATCTTTAGAGGGTGCAATTATCTGGAAACAATCTGGAAGAAAAACGCTTCGCCAAAAAAACACAGCACAACTTAAATAAAACACAGCCCTCGTGTTTAAAGTCAATAACATACATGTTATGTCTGTTTTCAAGTTACTTTCCATATATGTTAAGTGTGTACGATTAATATGTTAATTAGGACGTGGGCACATCTTGCCTGACTGTATGAGAAGCCTCTTCCTGCACAGGGGGCCTCTGTGTACTGTGTTATATCTCTTTATTTAGCAATGGAACAGGCAGGCCTAATTACGTCTTTAAGTGTGTAATTAGGAGCAAATGTAATTGGTGGTTTGCACACACAACACTATCAGGGTTGGAAAACACAAATCATGTCTGACACAATGCTTGACATGACTATTTACTGCAGCAATGACAGGTGCTAGAAATGCATGCATGAAGGTCTTGTATGCACATATGAGCAGCACATTAGCAGCAAATAATTTCATTTAGAAAATGACACGGTTATTTTCATAATGAAAAAAACCTCATGTCTTAATCATTTTTTATTAAAATTAAAGATGAAATTGAAGTTGCAGACAGGAAACATTGGGGAAAATAAGTGTTAAAATTAACTGTCTCAAAGGTTCTGATGCTTAAATCGAATGAGGGATTTTGCCGTTACAAGGACACAACATCTCAACCCAAACTTAATTCAGTTAATTGACCGTCTTTATAAATGCCAAAACATAGTGATAAATCACCTAAACATTTTCCAAGATCTCAAGGTGACATCTTTATACTTGTACTGTGCAGCCAACAGTCCAACTCCAAGACACTTTCAATTGGCAAACAGAAACAGAACATTCTCACACCGAGGGAGTCCCTTAGCACGCTGAACTCTACCAGTATTCTCTGTCATGCAGGTTGAAAATCAAAAGAGGCAAACACAATTGCAGGAACCAAATTGATTTCATTAAACAAAAGATCAAAAGCCCAAAACAGGGAGCCACAAGGAAGCAAACAGGAGCACAAGGAAAACTTACTTCTGACATCCGAAACTAACAAAACAGAGGCGTAAACGACAGGACTGTACGCCAGCACAAACGACTGAACTGACACAGAAGGGAATGAAACAAAGAGACTAAATACACACAGGGGTAATCAACACAGTTACAACTAATCACACAGGTTAACACAATGAGGGCCATTAACACTGGAGGGAAACACACAGACAGGAATTAAGACAACACTGAGAACTGCAAGGTAAAGCATGGAAACACCAAAGACCTAACCAGGACACATTAACACTCGGGGAGATGAGAACTAAAACAAGACGAGAAATAAAACTCTGAAATACAAAACAAAAAAAGGCAAAACCATGACATGTTCAATTTTAACATGTGTTTACAAAAAGGTTGAAGTCAAGGTGGTCCTTCATATACCTGTTTTTTTTTGTCTAATTAAACTGCTTAAATGCAGTTAAAACATCAATGTATATGTATGAATCCCAAGTATTTTTGCTGCATGCTGTTGTGAGGGGTACACGCCTCACGTGAGAACCATGGCCCTGCTGACAGAGTTACATTGTGCTTAAAGCAGACTCTGAAACTTGTTTTTTTAGGGTTGAAAAGTTACATATTTGCTTCGTGTCTCTAAGCTAAGTTTGTCTGAGACTAAACTTAAAGTGTCATCAGGACATCATTGAATGTATCTACCTGTGATTATTTTTTTACACAAGTTAAGCTATTATGTACCTTTTTTCTTCTCCCAGGCACAAATGATGCACATTCACAGAGGAGATTGGGGAGGGTGGAGGCAGAGGCGAAGAGACAGAGGAGATTGACGGGGCAGGCCTCCAGCCTCTCTGCTGTCCACAGAAAGCCTGTTTGTTTAGAGGAAATGACACGTGCTGCTGCCGAGGAAATGATCTGCTTGGCCCCATGTAAGATCCTCCCTGGCACCAAGACCACTGCACTCAGCTCTTTTCTCTCCTCCATCTAACACACACACACACACACACACACACACACTCACACACACTGCCCCCCTCCGTCCCTTTTCTTCCCTTCATCTTCTCAGCTCTCCATCTATCGCTCGTCTGTCACGGCAGGAGTGCAGCCAATCCATCACGGGTTGGAGCTGGGCGAGCCGTTAGGGTGCGTGTGTGTGCGTGTGTGTGTGAGGGACTAAATATGTGAGTCTCAGTTGTGTGTGTGTGTATCAAAGTACCACTGACTTCACCACATCGCACACACTGAACACCCTGGTGTGCGATTTGAGTCCATTCTACGTTGATATGCAAGCTCTGACACACACACACACACACACACACACACACACACACACACACACACACAGATCTTTCCTCACTCCTTCACCTTTAATAAACAGTGTGACTGGTGTGTGTGTGTTTGTGTGTGACACCTAAGGAAATAGATTGGCCCTGCCTTCCTCATGCTCTGCTGACAGATCGTTGGACCATGGCTGGCTGCAAACCTCTGCACAGCATGCTGGGATAAAGACTTATGATGAAATATCAAATTATAAAGCAGAGGAGTGTGTCTGTGAAAGGGCTTAAACACACTCTCCTTTAGGTGAGACAACACACCTAATCAAACTGTTGCCGTATTCCACTAAAAGTCTCCCACTGAGTCATTATGATGCAGTAGTGGCAGAGAGCCAGCTTTACTGATGGCGTGTTGTTTTATTTAGATAATATGTCTTGTTTAGTCGCTGATGTGTGCTCTGTAAAACCACTCTGGATTTATGAGGCCATTTTCACGCTTGTTAACACAGGAAATATGACTGTCTATCAGCATGTGTAAGACAGAAAGAGAGTCCTGACTACAGGCAGTACTTAACGCGACACAAACACGCGTAAATAAACACTCACACACACGCACACACACACACACACACAGACACACGGGTAGTGTATTATTCTGTCATGGCGGGGAATCGTAGCCTCCCTGAAAGCCAAATTCACACTCGTAAAACAAACGAGAGCTTAAGGTTTGCAGGACTCTGCTGGGTGTTTGTGTGTGTGTGTGTGTGTGTGTGTGTGTGTGTGTGTGTGTGTGTGTGTGTGTGTGTGTTGCAGATAAAACACAGAGTTGATCTCCAGAGTTGCAAACCCAGGGCTGCAGTGGGATCAGGTTAAGCCCAGCAGGGAGCTCTTTGCTGGGCATTGATATGCGGCACCACGGCATCTGTGCACATGATTGTAAGTGTGTGCCTGTGCGTTTGTGTGTGTGTGTGTGTGTGTGTGTTGTCGTTGTGTATATGTGGTTATTAAATGTAAAGGTGTAGGGTTGTGCTTATATGCTTGTGCATCTGCCTCTTTGGGCACAGAGATCAACAACCCAATCTCCACTCTTGAATTAGAAGACTTGGATGGATACCTTCACAGGATATTACTAAGGTCGATATTAGTAAGAGTGGGAATAATATCAATTCAGTGTTCCCAAATGTATGGGTCAAGACCTAACCCTTACCCCTAACCCCAAATCTAACCCTAACATGGCCATAACATAAATCTGTGAGTTCACAGAATGTTAATTGGGATAGTAAAAGAGAAGAATCACAGTTTGGATGTTGGATTGTCCTACCTCGACTTTCCTAAAATTAGATTAAATTGGCATTAATGTGGGAATAAAATAAGAAATAATACAAAAAAACAAGATCTGATAAGACTATAAAAAACAACAAAAATATATAGAAACAGGTTGTCTTTAATATTCTAATTTGTTTTTAAAAGAATCTCAAATGTTTTATACATTAGTGTGTGTGTGTGTGTGTGTGTGTGTGTGTGTGTGTGTGTGTGTGTGTGTGTGTGTGTTGAGACTGACGTGTGAGTGTGTGTGTAAAATTAAAATTGTCATTGTGTTTGTGTGTTAGTTTGTGCCCATCTTTGTTCGTGTGTGTTTGTGTGTGAAAATTAAAATTGTTATTGCGTGTGTAAGGTTGTGTTACTCCGGTTCCACTGGTTGTCCTGACGTTCTAAAAGGCTGTGATACCTTATTTCAGCTGTAATCTCACAATTTCTCTTCTCTCAGTAGAAAATGGGAGTTTGTGAGTATGTACAGTGTGTTCAAACTCTGAGTGTGTATGTGTGTGTTATTTGGGGGAAGTATTCCTGTTTCACAGCCTGATACTTGGGGCATGTTGTGAGGAAGTGTAGCTCCGTCTCTACCTGAAAGGTGTCACACTGAGAGCGAGGCTGTCCTCCTCTGGCCAGCTCTTTTTGTAGCGACCTATCTCAACATCTAGACTGTGCTTGCCAAATCTTTCCACGATGTCAGGACTTTTCTTAGTATTGGATATCTTTTACCATGCTCAGGTTATCTGCCAATATGTAGTCTCTATTTAGGGTATTGTAACATTTTAATGTACTCATTTAAGTCTATTCTCCAATATTTCATGTAGTTTACAGTTTCCTTCTGTAGCTTGATGTTTTGGTTTGGTCATATGGCAAGACTAATAAAATATATAAAAGTTATATCACTCAGCAGCAATACCTATCTGTCTGTAATCCTGTGTGGATATTAAAATGGAAAGACATTTTGAAAATACAACATTTACAACAAGCTAGTTCCATATGGATCATTGAAATGACAGGTTGTTGTTGTTTTTTTTGTTTTTTTTTGTTTATAAAATCTAAGTTGTTTTGTTTGAGTGTAATATTTTAGTACTTTTTCTAAAGAGACTTAAAATATGACACAAAGATGTCTGGAATCCCAAAGAAATCTGTGTCATACCGCTCACTGGGGAAACAAACAAAGAATCAAAAGCAATTTCAGTATCGATGGCTCATGTTCCTATAAAAATCAATGGTGCTTGCCTTATGTCAGGTGGGGTCAAATCTCCAATTCAATTTTCTCTTGAGGTAGAGCTGCACAGACGGGTTACAGAGGGAGGGCAGAGTGAGTGTGAGAGTGGGTGTGATGTCCTCAGATCAGAAATGGGAACGCTTAAATGCACAAAAAGGAAAAGCTGCAACGTGCAACACATCATAAGAATTTCAGTGAGTGATGTACTTTATTTTAGATTAGATAGATAGATAGATAGATAGATAGATAGATAGATAGATAGATAGATAGATAGATAGATAGATAGATAGATAGATAGATAGATAGATAGATAGATAGATAGATAGATAGATAGATAGATAGATAGATAGTCTTCAACGTATCTATCATAAACCTTTACATTTACCGTAAAGAAAATACAGTCTATGGTATAAACATGTAAAGACTCAGCATGTTCTCACTGCTCATCATCTCTCATTTCTGTAAAAATGATCATGGCCCTTTTTGAAAGTCAAAACTTAAATGATCTACATGGTGGTGAAAGCACAATGACATTTCAGAAAACACAATGAAAATGAGCTCGAATAAACCACGTCATGTTGAAGATTTAAACAAAACAGGCGACAGGTTATTTTTAATACTTGTCGTTTATTCTGATGCACTTCTCCACAGGTTGAGACCAGATCTTCCAATTCACAAATTTGAGTGCTGACATACACACTAAAAACTGTATCTTAATTGTCCTCTGTAAAAACTTCAAGATGCAAGTTAATAAACCAAATATTACATATTGAGGAGTCAAGGTAGACCAAAAATATACCTCAAAGTGGGCAGCTGAAAGGATATCAAGCCTTTTTGTTTCGTAAGGTTGAGCCTAAATTCACCTCAGAGGTGGTAGCAATCCATACGACACAGCAGTCCATTTGAGTAGGGAACATTTTGAAAAGTATGACCCTGCAGCTTAAATCAAAACGTCATACATTTCACACCTTGTCAATGCTGCAATGGCAGGATATGGGATGACTCTCACATGACCGACTCCATCTTGCTCCAGCACACATAAAAACACTGTAACATTCCTCTACAGTTTGAACGTGGGCTACAATTCTCCGAGGCTGCATATACCCATACAATATACATCACAGAAGAAACATAGCCCATCAAAAAGAAACCCAGAACACCTCCCGCCTCCCTACTCTCTCTCTCTCTTTCTCTCTCTCTCTCTCGCTCTCTCTCTCTTTCTCTCTCTCTCTCTCTCTCTCTCTCTCTCTCTCTCTCTCTCTCTCTCTCACACACACACACACACACACACACACACACACACACACACACAGAAACACTTCACACTTGCTACGTGCTGATTGGACACGGGCAGGGGTTTGCAAACAGAACTGCTCGTGACAGGAAAGACACGGAGCGAGGGAGATGAGAGGAGCCCCCACAGAGCAGAGGATTGGGGTGCAGTCCTTCATACTTTTAAGGATGAAAACAGGCAGGACACCGAGAGAAAATGTCTCTGGTTTTTAACAGTACAGGTGCTTTACAGAAAGAAAGAAAAAAGAAAAGAGAGGAGGGGAAAGGAAAGAAAAGACAGGAGCACGGACCAATGACCCCTAATGTTTCCATTCCTTTCAGATTGTGCTGGGATTTCCCAGCAGATCTATGCCATCTGGCTGCAGATCTGATTTTGGCGCCCCGTCCATGTGGAAGGCACTGGCTCATGGCTCAGCTCGCAGTGAAATGAAGGGAAAATGAAAATGAAATGATCTGAGCTTCACTACTGATCCTGGTCTCAGCACTGTCCCTGGCTCAATCTCATCTACTCCCCACCCTTCCTTCATTCTCCTCTCCTCCTCCTCCCACCCCTGGGTAATCAGTGTGCTCTCTCATTCCACAGCACATGGAGACACATTGATCTGGCAGCACGCACTCACGTAGCTACCAACACACACACACACACACACACACACACACACACACACACACAGGGGTTGTCTCTCACACACAGACAAGCACACACAGAACACAACACACATTGATCTGGCCCGCAGGTCAAGTTCAATAGGAACAGCCAAGCGCCCTTTTTTTTCCAGACCTGCTCTGCGGTACTCTTGCAGGAGCTCTCTCTCTCTTGTTGACGGATAAACACACTTTTGTTTTACACACAAACATGCACACACACGCACACACACTCACATACACACACAACCTTGGACTTGTGTTTGACAATTAAGAAACCAACTAAACACTGTTATTGCTTTCACATGTACAGTGGACACATGATGAAATGCGACCGCCATTCTTTAATTTGAACACCTTTCTTACTAAATCAGGCCCAAATAAAACAATTTTCTTACAGTCATGTTTTGAATTATTTTATTTTTTTATTTAATATATTATTTTGTTAGGTCTGGATTAGGTTTGGGCCCCAGTTTCACTAATCTAATAGTAATCTAACTCATCCTTTCATGCTTTACGGTCTGCTTCTTTGTTTGTACACATCGGATGACATTTATTTCAAATCAGTGTGACTTTCCCTATGAGATTTGGGCTGATAGAAACTCACAAATACTGTAAACGCATGCAAAGAAACATACACAGACTGACACACAAAAACAGAGAAACGCTCCCAACGCATTGAAAATACATAAGCCAACATTTCAGTGATGAGGAGCGTGCTGGGATTGTTTGAGACGGAGAAGGAAATCCCACTTGTCTAAAAATCTTTTCCTCTCTTTCTGAATATTTTCTTCTTACTTTTATGATTCTGGAGTAATTTATCCCTCGGAGAGCGAGATGGAGACTGACACAAAGACATGCAGAGATGGAGAGACAGCGGGGGAGAGAGATAGCCACATTTGCCTCTGCACTTTGATTTAGCGAACTAAATTTAATTTTGTTTGCTTTATGCAAAAAAAGCAGCATCTGCCTCGACTTGTGTTGATTTCCACTGGAGGCAGAAACATCGCTAATGGGAGCTAGTGCCGTGCTCACCACAGCTACAGGGCTACGACACTAACTGAATTAGCCTCATGCATATATTTAATACAGACCTGCTGCACAAATTAGCTTAGTGGTATGTAGCCTAGCACCTCTCCAGTGAGGCTCTGAGATCTGAGCAGAAAATTAATTGGCAAGGTTGCCTCCAAGAGTAGCGCCTCTGTTTTCCCTCCACCCTGAATTATGCTTTTCAATTGCCGAAACACATTTGTTATGCATGGGCTAAAAAAGGATAAAAAGTTGTGTTCCTTCACAAAGGCAATGTTTACTGTCATTCCTTCACTTTGTTCATGTGACACTCGTGTTATGAGAGTAGGCAGTCGTGCATGTTTAATTTGAGCATAGAAGCTAATAAAAAAAAAAACAGCAAAGACCTGAAAATGTACAAAATATACCCCAGAAACATTTCCTTTCAGCAGCCACACACACAGTAAGCTGAGCGCACTGCTGCCTCTGTATGTGAAGATGAATTTGGGTGTTCGTTAGATACAAATTCCAAATACTGAGAGACCACTGTAATGATCAAATCTGTATCCTGTGGTAACCAGAGACAGTGAATACTGTCCTGCAAAAATCCAAATTCCCTACAAACTGTATCTACTGAGTGAATGTGTAGCAGGTGGATAAAGAATCTTTATAGGAAAGTGAGATATCAGCTTGGTGCTAGAAAAAGAAAAAAGAGAAGGAGAAGAAGAAGAAGAAGAAGAAGAAGAAGAAGAAGAAGAAGAAGAAGAAGAAGAAGAAGAAGAAGAAGAAGAAGAAGAAGAAGAAGAAGAAGAAGAAGAAGAAGAAGAAGAAGAAGAAGAAGAAGAAGAAGAAGAAGAAGAAGAAGAAGAAGAAGAAGAAGAAGAAGAAGAAGAAGAGAGGAATTGGTTTGATTAACACACTGAAAACAACCATTATTGCTCCCCAAGGTCTTTACTCTATCTGTCTCTGTTCGATCACCTTGGCTCAGTTTCAGAATCCTCAAATGAAGCTTTGGGCCATTAGAGTAGGCTCATTGTTTGCATGCACATACATTTCTCAATAATATCATAGATGTAAGCATAAAAGAATATAATAAAATAGAATAGAATACATATTCATTGTCGATAAGGTGTAAATTTGCCTTAGACTCTGCATATAGATAAAACAGTGTAAAAACATTCAGGCCGTTAATAAACAAACAAAGCAGCTATGTTTACACATAAAAAATCAGTTCATATCATGGTTCAGATCAGTCATGTCATGTGTGTTTATGTACTGTTTGTGACTGGGCCAGAATGAATTTAACCCTTTTGGTTGAAAGATTCAAAGATTACAGTCAGTTTGTTGCTTTCGAAGCAAAGGAAAAGCACAGAACAATAACGAGCCAAAAGTTAGCTACCTGAAAAGAAATGTGTGCAAAACAAACATTTCTGATTGGAAGAGGAAACACACCTACACATATGAAAGGTAATCAACAGGTTTTTGTTTATATATATAGTTATTCCAACCATTTCAAGGTCAAGGTGTTTGTCAATGTGGTTTGATGAAAAAAAGAGAGAGAGGCTGTGTTTGTTGAGTTTTAGGGCATATGTCATTATGATAATAAGAGTTATTGCACATCGGTATGTGACATGTATTTGTATACGCCAAAACAGAATGTATTGTTGGCGTAGTCAAATGGTCAGTCATATCGGAAGTCATCTCATGTTTTGACCTTGATGTTGACTCCATTAGATGTTAAAACAGTTTTTGTAGCACTGTATTTTGGCTAAAGAAGAGCACAGATATTTTGATACCGTTGATGGACTAGATTTGAATAGACATACGTGTTTAAAGTGTTAATATAAAGAAAAAGAGGGTGAATTACGGAAATGCATCAGGATTTTTTGATGATACTTTTCTCTTTCTGAACTATGAGAACTCTGATTGTACTGGAAGTTAGGTTAAAAGGGCTGTTTTTGTTCTGTTAAAGGTCTGAGAGAATGTTTCACTTACGTCAAACTCCCACGTGGGCCTTTGGGTGCTACATTTAGCTGGCGATGGGGGGTGGGGGGTTATTTTGTGTTTTGGGTTTAGTTTTTTTAATGGGCAGCACACAATGTATTAGGTGCTGAATAGGATTGTCCACCCAGGCCCCCCCCCCCCACCCACCCACCCAGCAGATGGAGCATTTGAGGAACAGCGAGGGCGAGAATATTTTCAGAAAATCTGTTACATGATAAAAATGTGATAATATGCCAAATGTTTTCTCATTAATATTTGTTGACTATAATAAATACACGCCTGTTATTCAAGATAAAGTACATCCTTGATGCAATATTCCAGAAAATCATTTGACGGCCTAATAGTACGAGAAGAAATGATCAAGTATTAACAAACACAACATACTTAATTTAACTTACCTGTTCTTACTTCAAAAGCAGGGAAAATAAGAGTGAAATACTGTAAGTGCTCACAAAAGAGGTGACACCTCTATGGAAGTGGTTCAAATCTCATCCAAGACACTGCCCACTCTTCCTCTTTTGACTATCCTCTTCCTCTCATTTTGACCATTCTCTGCCTCTGCATCTCTCTGCATCATTGTCATCCGTTCATCTCTAAAACACGAGAGCTCACCTTCAGCCCCCTGTGCTGATTTTTAATTGACCAATTAAGTGACTAGTGTTTGCACCTGTGAGTCATCAGGGTGGCCAATTGATGATTTTGCTGCAGCGTTTTGAAGGACATTGTTGTCCTCACAAACACAACGGACTTTGGCTATGAAGTTTGTGCCAAATATATTAAATTGTATGAACTGTAAAAAAAAAAAAGTGTGATTTCAAGTTGCCATCAAAACAAAAAGTAGGAAAATGTGAATGTGTTTTTGTTTACTAGTTTCAAGGGCTTGGGACAAGGGTGCCAGATTTTTGCCTTTAGTTTCAGGACCAGGTGTTAGCATGTAAACAGTTAAGATAGAAAATACATTTAATGTGTTTTCTTGAGAAATGGCTAACACATGGAAATAAGCTGTTTGTTGAGCTTGGTTTTCGAGTAGTTACAATCCATAATTTTCACTCAGTTTTTGTAAATACTTCACAAGACATTTTAAAATACCATTTTTTGAAATGTGTTTAGACTTCAAACATTTTTCAAAGTGCTTAAGTAATTGGCTACGTGCTTGTTGTAGCTACACATTAAGCCTGCAGATGTGAAAGTACCATATTTCTCAGTAAAAAAAAAGAAAAAGTGTCTAAATGTGAGCATTATCAGCTTTCCTATGTCGTTTACTCTTCTTTGCTATTAAATCGTCCACAGCTGATTAGGAGAAACAGTTAACCTTTGAAGGAAGAGACATACAGTACATCTCTGCATGAGTAGAATAAAGTGATCACAATACAGACATGGAACCGTTTTTTTCTTCCTGTTTTTTGTCTACAACTTAATTGATCAGTATCGGTAATTGATAAGAGACCTGTGCTTGTAACATCAATCTGAGCAGTGATGTCTATCATCCATTAAGGGGTAAAACAGTCACTCATGCATGTCAGCTCTCTTTCTATAAGTCATTCTCACCCCTATTATTGCTGTGTATGTAACACATACGTTTTGAAACTATTCACGCTGCACGTCCTAACAGAGCTGTACTCACTTTACTAACCTCTGTCGATGAGTCCAAATTTACTGCCTCTTTCTCCTACCTGGATATATAGATATAACCAGATCTGCTACTGCCAAAGGCCCATTCAGCACTCATTCATATCGACTACACTCACACGCCGGCCCATTGTGTGTCCATTTGCATGGATAGCTGGAGATTTATCTGTACTGTAGACTATAGTGTGGACTTGTGTATGGACATGTATGGAGATTTACTCCTGTTTTAACCCCAGGGTTAGCCATCAGTATTGATTGGAACAGACTTAGCCTGATTTTAATCCCTGCTTGGCCCACGACGATCGATCAGGTTGCTGAGCTTTCAAGTGGGTTTAACGGCCTACTTGCTTCTCCTCCTGCCCTCCATTTCCTATTGGGAATAAAAAGAAGAGGTTGGTTATCACACCCAAAAGTAGAAGTGACACACACTATTTAGTTCTTTCCACGAGCCCACACACTCCTCGTCTTACACCAAACCAATAAAGCAAGACGCCTGTAAAATATGACTGCACTCTTGCTTTTCCTCATCCGGAGTTTGTGTTGGAAATTATAAAGTAGGAGATGAGATAGATCTGGGCACCTCGACAGCAGCGTCACAGTAAAAATACCTGCTGCTGAGTTATGACCACTCACCCAGAGGTGGGAGCGTCCCTTTATGTCTTTATGGTTGCTCTGAAGACAGTTATATGGGACAACATGGGAAGTCTTATTGAAGCCAAGGTGCCTTGGGACTCAAGGAGTGTTGTAAATTTATAGTTTTAGAGAATGGTCACCTCTCTGGTCTCTGATTGGTCCAGCACCGTAGGTTGGAAATACAGTACCTTGGCATTGAACA
The DNA here is from genome assembly GCF_947650265.1 of Symphodus melops. Classification (NCBI taxonomy): domain Eukaryota; kingdom Metazoa; phylum Chordata; class Actinopteri; order Labriformes; family Labridae; genus Symphodus; species Symphodus melops. The sequence continues at coordinate 12,582,737 of NC_136691.1, forward strand.
TTTTCTTGTGAGTGTGTGCGTGCGTGTAGGTGTGTGTGTGCTTGTTCTTGCATTCTTGCAAGCCCAGTAATACGGATTTGAGTGCATCTGTGATTCTGGAAACATTTGTCACTGAACATGCATTGTATGTGTGCGTGTGTGTGTGTGTGTGTGTGTGTGTGTGTGTGTGTGTGTGTGTGCGTGTGTGAGCGATGGTTACAGTGCTTTGCCTTTCTCCTCCATTTGTCCTCCCAGAGGCAGATCAGGCGAAGGAGAAATAAATTGGAGAAAGAGAATAAATCAATGCTAAACTGAGCACCAGTGAGACCTCCTAACCCTGAAACTGTCACATTCACACACCGCACCCACACAACGCGTGCAGACACACACACAACACACACGCACACACACACACACACACACACACACACACACACAATAAGAGAAGAGAGACAAGATGAGAGAATATATTGTTAGCAAGATTGAAGACTGAAAGCTTTGTCAGTTTTTAAAACTACTGACATTTCAAATATCTGCAGTTCTGAGTCTTCAACTCAAATTATCTGAGCTAGTGCTGTGAATCAATGTTTTCTTACATTATTATCATTATAATAAAAAAATACACAGTAATTGAACCCTGACACACAAGGAGCAAAACATATGTCCATATTTGTTCAACTACTTGTATAAACACATTCTCATCCTCACAATTTGTACGGAAACAATACGTTTGCCAAACACAATACACACTTTTCACACCATTCAATTATGACAGTTTATGTGTGTGTTAATTGCTAAACACTGCCACTGAAACAACACACTTAATTGACCATCAACTGCAGACACATGTTGCCAATGAGATCACACAGAAAACAGAGCTTGAACAACCATAAACCGGAGTCAGATTTGCTCTTAGGTGTAAAAAAAACAGTTGTTAAGGAAGACTTGAAGGAAAAGGAGCAAGAGGAGAAGAAACAAGGGGAGGCAGATTGGAGACAGGACAGACAGCCATTTCAATACTGTTTACCAGTTACCAGTTGGTGGTGGATCTATTTTTGTCTAGTGTTTGTGTTTCTGTTTAAAGTTTGGATGAACAAGTATAATTCTTAGAAAAGTCTTGGTAATTTTGAATGTACTGCATGCATTTTCAAGAGAGTAAAGATGTTTTTTTTTTTGGTTCTATGTTTTTGGTTTTGTGTGTAGAGTTTTGGCATACAGGGCCCTTGTTTCAGTAAGTTAGGGAATGGAAAACTGTAAACTGACTGCTTTTGTGAGTGGATGCCCCACCCTCGACTCATCATTATCCGTAAGCCTTAAGTTTGGCCTTTTTAATCTTAAGAGACCTGCTTTAGGTTCATCTTATTATGTGTTGATACTAAACATGGTATTTGCAGCATGAGTGAGAATATTATTATTTCATTCATTCTAATGTTTTTATCTTACTCAGTGTACAAATATGTGCAGCAACAAACAACACAATGCTCATCATAATGGATAAAACCAATGTTTCAGAAATGGCTAAACCACTAGACAGAACACCAGAACAGGATATTGCAGATATCACTGCTGTTTCTTAAAACACGGCCTGCTCTGTAGTGATCTGAGGGCCTGCACAGCTTCAGCTGCAGATGGAGAGGAGCACAGGCGGTTTGGGGGTAGAGGGAGAGTATAGATTGGGATTATGGGGGTGCATTGGGGAAATGCTCTTCAGTGTGTTTTCTATTCAACCTAAGTCCTCTAAGACCTCCTCATCTCTTCTGAGAGCAGCAAGCTGAGATCTGATCTAATGCTGAGTGCCACATGTGAGTGTGTTTGTGCGAGAGACACACACTTTGATGAGAGCCTGCTGGGGATACAAGTGTGTGTGAGTAATGAACAAGTCCTGAGTTTGTGTTTGTGTGTGTAGGTGTGCTTGTGTGTGTGTCTGTGTGCGTGTGTGTGTGTGTGTCTGTGTGTGTGTGTGTGTGTGTGTGTGTGTGTGTGTGTGTGTGTCTGTGTGTGTGTGCTTACATTTAGGGGTAATAAAGAAGTGCTGGGTTTATATATTACTGTGTGTGTGCACTCTCCCTCCACCCCGAAGGGTTGTTTGGGGTATTCTGTGCAGGTTTGGCTCAGGGGGGAGGTGGGATCTTGGGGTCTTGCATTCAGATGTAATTAGCCCAGACAATGGCCTGGTTAAAGCTGGAATCCTTCGAGCCCTTCTGCCTTTGATTGTGTGGGCCAGCTGTGGAGGAATGGCCATTATCTCCCTGTGTCCGGCAGTATAAAGAAGCCCCCTTGCCCCAGTTACCCCTGCTCGGGAGTTCCCACAGGGGGAGGGACATGGGGCGGTCACACGCTGGCCTGGAGAAAGTGAAAGCAGCCACAATACTGCTTATCTTGCAAACATTGACACATTTAAATGGCTTCGCCTCATACTTGAGTCACGCTTTTTGGGGTTGGAACTATTTATACAATTGGGTAATGGTAAGTAATGGTAATGGCTTTTCATGTCTAGTATCAAAGAGTTGAGAAATCAATCTTTAAATGAAGCCATAAAAAACAAAGATGGCCAATTTTGTCCTTGTGTTCAATGTTTTTTTTCTTCTGAACACGTGTCTCGATCATAAATATCTCATAGAGCGTTCTGTCTACGCATTGGGACACTTAGGCCCATTAGACTCGCGAAGAGATTGAATCTTTACAGCACTGGGGCCATATAATTACTGTTAATTTAACGCTCAGATTCTCCATCATTAACTCTCACTGTATGCAGAGCAAGAGACATGGAAACACAGACAGTACGTGTTGCTGAGGTGCCACATGTGTTGACAGCAAACCCAACCGTTTGACTGAATTAACGCTTTGTCTTGTAAGAGCAGGACTAGCATCATTTATGCATTATTAAGTTCTGTAATTGGGCGGCCAGTAGTTTGCATATTAGTCGATTAGGGTAATATGTTTTGCCCGTCTCCACACACGGTCTGTCAGAGCCCCTGGCGACACATTTGGTAATTCTCAGAATTACACCCTAATCATAAGCCAGTGTTCTTTGGATCTCTTTAATTCAATGTGCGTCAGTTTATGTAGAAACATGATTAGATTCACAGTATTTGTCAATTAAAATCGTTTACTGTGTGGAATTGTATTGAGGGTGTATGGTACCTTTGAACCATCGCCTTTCATAGTATAAAACTTTTTCTATGAATTCACGATAGATCATCTGCATACATTGCCATTGTAATTTTCAAAACTGCCTCTCCCTTTGGTGGTGCTTGATCATTTCAACCTTCAAAGACCTTTAACTTTTTTATAGCTATTAGGCTTTACAGCATGTGTTCCACTGTGCACCAATCACATCTCCAAAATATCAGTAGTTGCCAAAGTAGGGCCAGGATCCCTCCTAAGGAACTAAAAGGTTTTTTTTTGTAGGGTGTGTGTGTCTGTGTTGGTCTGTTTGTGTGTGTGCTAAAGAAGGATTAGTTTGATTTCAACACCATTGTGGTCGAGTAAAGACAGAATAAGCAGATAAAGCAGAATTTGTCTTTTGAGGATTTTTTGCTGTCAAACATCATAGTAGTTTTCCTTCAACAGTGCCAAGTAACCATTAAATTGTTTCTGAGTCAACAATATCATTCTGATCCTTAACCTACGTAGTTGTATTAAAAACAGTTTAGTACTCTTGTGAAAGTCCTACAAATGGACGGTAGATATTGGAATTAAATTATTTAATACAGAAAAGAATGTCATGTTCCATTATAGTATTAATGTAAATGTTAAAGCTGCAGCTATTTGGAGATCTTTTATAAATGCTTCTTTTCGTCATCTCAATCTTCTCAGATCATCATTGTGTCTTCATTATTTTTCTATAAAGGTGAATATAATGTTTGAAATAAATGTAGAAAAGGTTGACCATGTATGTGACAAATGTGTGTGACAAATGTGTAAATCTATCCAGCTGCTGTATGAGGTGGATATTTGTGGAGTGCTTGTGGAATAATTGAAAACTATTGTTAGCCATCTCTGTTTTTGTGCATTGGAGGATAGAGGCACTTTTCCCTCATCAAAATATTTTGGATGGCAGCTTTGGGAAAGCTACCCCTGCTTGCCAATGTGCGTACATCCATCCACAAGTTTACCCAACAGGCAGGTGTGAGGAGCAGAGCAGGCTGGGGGCTCTATTCTTGAAGCCTCCTCTCTTTGGCCCCGAGCTGCCCTTTCCGCGCACCCCCCATTATTTGTCCCGACGGCCGAGCGCGCGGCCCCAATGAGCCCTTTGGAACGGAACGAAAAAAGGAGCGAATTGCAGCTGTGACGTGGGCGTTGTTCCATTCACCGCGCTCGTCATGGCAACGGGGCAGAGGCCCTGGAAGCACGCGGCTTCTCTCTCTGGACAGCGTCCTGAGGGCAGAGAGGCAGCTGGAAGTTTCTGCTCATGATCTCTGCTCACCGTTTAATGCCGTAAAACAGATTAACAATATTCCGCTTCAAATGCATGAACAAAAAAAAAAAAGGTTAATGTGGTTTATTCTGGGAATTAAAGTTTTATAACGGAGCACAACACAAATTAAACGTGCAATAGTTGTGTGTCTTAAGCGCCTCTTACGGGTCGTTTTACGCACAAACTCAATACGTGACCCAGTAACCCACATTAATGTTTAAAAAGTACTTTCAGCATAAAGAAACGTGTTTTTTTCTTTCCCGTTCCAGCGTTGCTTCTTGAGTCTCTTCTGTTTACTCTCCTCAGCCTGGTTTCTCGCTCTACTTTGTAGTCTACATGCTGCAGGACTGCTAGTATTGTTGGGCAGAGTGATTGGGGTTGCTGTACAATCTCCCGTGACCAATGAGCGGGGTGCTGTCAGGGGTAACCACATCTGTCAACCGTTCTTGGCCAATAAAGAGCGGAGCGAGGCGGACCACAGGTGCGCGCCTCTGCGTCCCCTTGGCACAGCGCCGGGGAGATGCTGGTGAGAGACGCCTCGCTGCCCCGTGGCGCAAAAGAGTTCCTGTCAAAGGCAGCCTCCTTTTAACTCGAGTTATCACTCTGGCTGCGAGAGTTATGGCGACCGCAACGTCCAACCACTATAGCGTCCTTAGCACCCCCAGCAGCGCGCCGCCGCCACACTCGGAGACCGGGAGCATGCAGCAGGCGGCAGCGTACAGGGACGCGCACAGCCTGCTCCAGAACGACTACAGCTCGTTACCGGGCGGCGGACATCCTCTCAGCCACGCGCACCAGTGGATAACGGCACTGTCTCACGGTGACGGCGGGGCGCCCTGGCCATCTAGTCCCCTCGGAGAGCAGGACGTGAAGCCCGTGCTGCACGACAGTGACCGAGAGGAGCTGCAGAACTCCAGCAGTCTGCAGCAGCAGCAGCAGCAACAGCGACACCCTCACCTCGCGCACCAACAGGCACATCACGACGCCAGGGCATGGCGAACGAGCACCGCCACCACGCACATCCCCGGTATGGCGACTTCTGAGGGCCAGAGCCTGGTCTATTCCCAATCCGGTTTTGGTCTGATGCCGGGGGGAGAGCAAGGGGGGATGCACCACCACCCCCTGCGGGACGAGGACCACCACAGCCACAGCCCGCACCTCAGTGATCACGGAGGCGGCCCCGGGGCCCACCAGCAATCTCTGTCACACCATCACCAGCACGGGGGCCACCAGGACCATTCAGACGAGGACACACCGACCTCTGATGAGTTGGAGCAGTTTGCCAAGCAGTTCAAGCAACGCCGCATCAAGCTGGGCTTCACGCAGGCGGATGTGGGTCTTGCTCTGGGGACGTTGTATGGAAACGTTTTTTCTCAGACCACCATTTGCAGGTTTGAGGCGCTGCAGCTCAGCTTCAAAAACATGTGTAAACTCAAGCCCTTGTTGAACAAGTGGCTGGAGGAGGCGGACTCCACCTCGGGAAGCCCCACGAGCCTGGATAAAATTGCGGCACAGGGGAGGAAAAGGAAAAAGAGGACCTCCATTGAGGTGGGCGTGAAAGGGGCTTTGGAGAGCCATTTTCTGAAATGTCCAAAACCAGGAGCTGCGGAGATCAACTCCCTTGCGGACAGCCTGCAGCTTGAGAAGGAGGTGGTGCGGGTTTGGTTTTGTAACAGGAGGCAGAAGGAGAAGAGGATGACACCAGCGGGGGGACAGATACCAGGAGGGGAGGACATGTACGGGGACACCCCTCCTCACCATGGAGGACAAACTCCTGTGCAGTGACCTCCCCCCAAAAAAGTCCATTATACTGAGACAACAAGGACATCTTAAGAAGGAGGTTTAAAGCCTCTATTATAGTTTATCTGTGCTGGACTGCGCAGAACTAGACCTCAGTCAAGCTTAATGTTGGACCCACGGACACACGCACACAGTGGAACACACAAAGTGGGGATCTACAGTGGCACTCCAACACTGAAAATACGCAGAGTAGAGAGCTGTGAGGAGGTTTCATGCCGCGGGACAACCGAGCCTACTGGGAGACGTCTGGCGTGCGCTAACCAAAAGAAAAAAAAATATCGAACGCTTTTCTGTACGTTTTCCCAAGGCGTCATTATTTAACGCGTCATGAAAGGAAAGGCATTATAGAGGCTGATGGGGGCACGAGGTGTCCTACTAGGGGGTGGATATTTAAAAATACAAGCTCGTGGCTCGAGGAGAAGTCGCAGTCAGTGTGGGTAAATAAACGCCATCTTTCCATCATAACAAAAGCAACAGGGGTTCTGTTCAGCGCGTGGCAAGAGAGGCTGAAATGGCAGACATCTACTGTACAACGTAAAAAAATACCAGCTATTATCATTATTATTATTATTATTATTATTATTATTATCTTATAGGCTACCTTTTAACTGCCTCCAAAATGTACCACTTGCTTTAAAATTTCAGAATTACGTTTGTAATTTATAATCAACAATAATATAACAATATCAATGATGATGATAATAATAATATTTCCATGGAGACTTGTTCTCTTTATGCTTTCTTTTCTGTGCAGACCTCTCTGTGCGCCTGTTTACAGTCTGTGTTTTTGCTGTTTGTTATTTCTCTACTTTTCCAAAATGCTGTGACAAGAAAGACCGAGACTGTCCGAGGCTGGAAAACAATCCAGCTCATCTTGCCTTCCTTTATAAGAAGAAAACAAACTGAATATATCCTGGTATACCAGCTATGGCCGCAGTGGCTCTACTATTACTACTGTGTGACTCATTCATTCAATGAAGAGACTTTCTGTGGGATGTATCTCAAATCGTTTTTGTATGGCCTCATTTGTTTGTTTGTTTGTTTCGTTTTCTCTGTCAGTCTGTGCCAAAGCACAAACACAGACACGTGTTGTTGGTGCCATTCAAATCCTGTGATTAATAACATGATCTGTTTGAGGAGGAGGTTATTGAAGGAAAGAGTTGGAGATTTATTCTCTGGCTCTAATCTGATAAAAATTTAGAAATTCACAAACTTAAATCCAACTGAAGGATGCAGATGAGAGGAAACGTTTTTTCCCATGTACTTGAACAAATAATGTGAATTTCATAAACTTTCTGAATGTAGAAAAAACAGTGGAAACTAATTTTAATTAGATACATTTAAAAGAAAAGAAAAGTTGGACATGTGTCTTACCGATATTTTTCGTATTTCTTTTCTATTTTCTTTATAGGTATTGCATAATAAATTAAACGAGGCCCAGTATTTCTCTTAACCTAAATCCTCGTTATAATTCTGATCACGTCACACAATCCTTCAGCTGAATTTAGGTTTTTTGAGTTGGACAAAAAAAAATAAACAAAACCAAAATATAATAGCAGTGACCTGAAATCTGTGAACCAACGAAGAAGAAAAAAGAAAAATCAACAATTGCACAATTTCTACATGCTTTTTGTCATTAAATCGTATTTGTTTTCTATATGACTGCAGTCTCTATTCGCTTATTAGACTTCAGGAAATAGCTCTGACCAAATGCATGTTTTTTTTTGTTTTTTTATCGTGCACGCGGCCTCGCATTATAATCGTGATTTGGTTAATGCGTCTCAGATTGTCCTTCAACTGTTTGGGTGAAGTGTTTACAACAGCCGGGCATGGGCCTTTTATTGAAACATAGCTCGGCTCTAATTAATATTTGCTTCAGGATAAATATGGAAACTAATTGACACTTAGACGTAATTTAAAATACCAAAAGCATTTCTGTTCCGAACAAGGGACACACAGGAAACAGCAGGAAAGAGTTTCATTATCTGCAGTACAGAGGATGACGCAGTATAGATGAGGAAGATGATGCTATTGTGTTTTATTGTGTATAGATCAGGCCTGTTGTTATGATGACAGAAAAGAACATACAAACATAAAGTGAAGCTTTCAAGTAAAAACAAAATGTATAGAATTGTTTTATATGTTTAAAGACATAAACCTATAAAACAATTATGTATTCCAGTTTTTTCTAATCGATGAGCCGCAGTGTAATTTAATAGTGAACAAAATAAACCTCTCGTGTTTTAGACATTTAGGCGCGATTTTATTACTATGCGTTTCTTGCTCTAATTTCACGACCTAAATTGTATATTTATTTTCTTGCAATATATCAGCTCTGATGATTTTTACTTCATTTAGGCCGATTTTATGAGAGATTCCTTTTGAGTTGATCGGTAGCTATATCAGAAATAGTCAGCTGACGCCCCCTAGTGGCGTCGGGAGGACAAAGATGGGTTTCGAATGAAAAGAGGGCATTTCTTCATGACGTCAATCGCTTAAAACTTAACAATGCTCCTATTTGGTTATTACCATAACCATTGGTACTTTTAAGGAAAAATAAGTATGAATTATGTAGTCGATGCGTTTGAGTTTTCATTTTTAAAAAAATAAAAAATAAAACAGTTTTATTCTACAGTTAAAAAAAAACTTTCAGTTTTTGGTTTTCCATCACATTTCTTCATCTCTCAAACAGAGATGAATCCCTGTCAAAGTGTAGGCTGCTTTGTAATGTTGAAGCATTCCCTACTTGTAATTTTGGAGATTAAAATCCTAACCCAGAGATGAGAAAACAGAGACAAAGTTATTTAAAATGTAGTTGGAGTTTAAACTGTTGTGTTTTGGATTCTTTTGTCTGTGAAAGCCACTTTCAGGACTAACAAAGTACACCAAAAGGTATTAACAAACAAAAAACATTACATAACTTTTTAAATATGAAAAAAAGGCAAAATAGAATTAAAATACAGATTTGGGGGTCTTGTGGTATCAGTGTTTCTGAAAGTAAAGCCCCAATTACAGATTATGACAACAAAAAATTCTATGAATTGAAAATGAACAATAACTTTAGAATAACTGCTATTATTTTTTTAAAATGCATTAAGCAATTACAAGTAGTCATTTTCTCTTTAATACTGTTTATTTATAGTCTCATTAGTGCTTGTCATATTCAAGCTTTCATGCTGAAATACAAATAAGTATGCATGATGTCTTAGGTAAAAAAAAAAATACAATTACAGAAAGAAATTAGAAAAAGGGGAAGGGTGTGTGTGTGTGTGTGTGTGTGTGTGAGTGAGTAAGGCAGGTTTAAATCCAGCTCCCTGGAGGATCCTGATGCCGGGATTCTGTCCTATCAGCAGGCAACCATCTGCCCTCCTCCTGGCCCTCACGCTCGTACAGGCGTCCTCTGCATTATTCATTTTTACACACACACACACACACACACACACACACACGCACACACACACATCCACACAACATTCAACCTCACACATGAAGCACACAGGCACGTGTCAGACAACTACCCTCACAAACACACACACGCCATCTCTGACACATCGGGGCTGTTTCATGCGCTGGAATCATTGTTAGCCCTGTATTGTGTAAAAAAATCTCTCAGGGATTCTTGTGCACAAAGGCTGCAGAAATACAACCAGCCATGTCATCAAATATCAATCATCTTTTCCTGACAGTGTCAATTTCCCTTTTCTCACCCTAAGAATCACACTTTCTCTCCCTAGACTTGCTTTCTTTTTCTTTGCACTCCCTTTCTCTCTCTCTTTTAGCGCAAAGAAAAGGGCAGGGAGCTAATTCTTCAGCATTGTATGAAGGGCTTAGTATTGTCATATGGTAGCAAGCACAGAGGGAGAGGGATTACCACAATGATACGTGCCAGACTGTACCCACATGTAAGCTTTGAAACTGAGAAAAAAAATTACATTTTCTTCTAAGCTAGGAGCTGATTTCAAACCAGAATTACACAATAAGTGACACAAAACAAGAAAAAAATACCACAGCTATATTTAATGAAATATTAAGAGTAATCCATTGTCATACAGCTTTTCTCTATGTTTGATACATTCATAAGAATATTTTTTAAAGTTACAGAGCAATTTCTTTTTGATTAGTTTCCCCTTTTTTTACCTTTCTCCCATGTTGTTGTATTTACAGCTTGATGATATTCCACAAGTGTTTTAGCACTCACAACACCAAGAGACAATGCAATATGGCTTGTAAAGTCTACAAGCGGAATCTCGTAATGGAAAAGCAACAAACGTCACAAGGCTGGATCCCAGACTTTGACTTTATACAGCTAAGGGACACAGACAGAAGCAAGGGATCACAAACTAGAAGGGCTGTTAGACACTGATCATCAGCTGATCAGCAGGATGACCGGCCTTGTCATGCAGATATGAGCTTGAGCAACCAGTGTGTTATTCAACCTGAAAACTTTAACAACCTTAAAAATTTTCACTCAACATGAAGCACTGCAGAAGTTCTTAAATTTCCCCATGGCATTAAATTAGGCAGCAGAGGATGGTCTGTAACATTTGAACACAATGCTATTAATCGTATGGTATTAAAACATTCACCAAATGACATCTCCAAACATGGACATACATGCAATTACTGCAATGACTGGCAACATGATAATATGCAGTGTCGATGTAAGTCAATGAAACAACAGTATTGCACTTACACACAGATCAATACAATGACTGATAGATAAGAACTCTCCACACATGAAGAAAAACATGTAAACATAAGAAAGAAAGTGCAAATTAATTAACATTGTTTTGTAAATACAAGTACATATACAATGAAACAAATACATATAAAAGCATTAAATTAATTAATAAAATAAATAAATAAGACAAAAAGACAAGTCATTTGCTGGCACTGAGTTAAAGTAAACAGCTGTAGGATTCAGTGTCTGTAAGGCTCAAAAATGATACGAGAGAAGGCAAAAACATGCAGGCGAGGTGTTTTAAGACACAACATAGTTTTTTGTTCTTATTTTCAGTTACAGAAAATAATGTGTTGTAATGAATAAGCAGCACATAGGCTACTAAATGGCCTTTAACTATTTCCTTGTTAAATAAACTTGGTATACGCTCTCATTAGCAACTAATGGTTTGATGTTCTGGAGATTAATTTGTTTCACAGAGAACCCAGATGTTAGTCTTTTCCTTCAAAAACCATTGTGCCATCACCTGTATCACAGTCCTAACTCAAACAACCAATACCACAGTAGAAAAGTTCTTTCACTCCAGAAAGCTGTCTGATCTTCTTATTAGCCATGCCAACCATACTGATGCTAGACAAAACTCATAAAATATTTCCTCATAACCAGCATTTTCACACACAACCCCTGACCAATGCAAGACTTTAGCGGCTTGTTGCAGCTAAAAAAGATTTTAAAATCGAAAAACACTATATCAGTAATTTTTTGCTTCAGCTTCCCAACATATGCTTTTTCATTCACTCTGATTTGGAGTACTGAGCTGAACCTTTTTCTTATTAAATTAACTTTCCAGTGTTGCCTGGTGGAAAATGTTTTAAATCAGACACTATTTTTCAACAACTCGTCTCTTCGGGGGGGCTAGCTAATGAGTCAAAACTGGATTATGTATAAAGTTGTTATCTGTCTTGCTACCTTTGATTTTCTTTAACTTTATCTGTCAGGATTAGAATGGCTCCCCTAAAGAGGAATATTTAGGAAACATGAACTTATGTACAACAAAGAGAGATAAATGAAGGAGCAACTGAGTTTGCCAACTAACTGTTAGCTGTTTAGCTAGCTAACAAGATAGCAGTTATTTAACAGCTACAGCAGTTCACCAATACAACTGGCTCTGCTCAGGTTTGTGCTAAATGTTTGCTAAATGTTGCTTAGTGCTGTGCTTATGTTGGATTTCTGTGGGTCTTTGTAATTATATAAGAAAGAGTATACAGTCTAGACCTGCTCTTTTTGTAAAGGATCTTGAGATGAAAAAAAATGTAATTGGCTCGATAAATATAAATGGATTGATCACAAACAAGCAATGACCAGAATTTGCAGGAATAACGGCCCAAGCGATACTTTAGTCCAGCAGTCTAAATCATCAATCGTCCCATGAATGCCGTCCAAGTAAGAAGCAGTTTCATTGATAAAAACCCAGCACTAGCGCATGTCTTTTTTTCAGACCTCCCCCTGAATGAACAGTGAATAGCATTGAAATCATTACAGTTGGTACAGGTCTTTGTATGAGAAAAAATGCTGTGTGTCATATATCACCACTCTGATATCATTCATACACAGGATGACTCGTCACAGATATACTGTAAATCCCTTTCTCGCAGCCTTATTAGAAGCCTTAACAGACAATATGTTGGTTTGTGCATTTGCTGAGTGACAAACACATAAAACCTGTATCTCATCATTTCACACTCCCCAAATTACAATGCGGCCCAGCTTTAAAATGAACTAAGCACACCTGAGTCAGGTCTGTTATTGCTCAACAACAATTTCTTATCAATCCAACATTTTGAATCTTTTTTAAATGAATCCTTTTAACAAATAAATTGGCTACATCTTTGTGTGGTTGATTTCACCAGAGGCTCCAAAAAGTAAAAAATAAAATTTAAAAGTAAGCCAGCTAAGAAATGTAGATAATGTTACCTACATGAAGTGTAAAGGGAGATATTCAGTGGCACGAACCAGCCATGCACTTTCATTTAGGTGATAGCTATAATGTATATTTCTACGTGATTGTTTGACTCGCTATCAATGTTTGAGTGTATTTTAAATGTCCCTATGACTTAAAGGTAATGTCCTCAATGACTTTCCAAACAACACATGCCCCTAACAAGGTATGTCTTTGTACTACTGTTATTGTTTTTTGGCAAAACGTTTCTTAAGGAGACTATAGCGTATAAGTAGTAATGGCAAATTGAGGTTATCCTTCCATGATCGTTAATGAGATGCATTATTCCTGCATTATTTATGTATGGGCAGCAGGCATTACTGTAATTTCCTAGTTGTTTACAGGAGGTCATAGCGTTCTTGAATGGACTTTAAAAACAGGATTTGGTCAATATGTCCAACACAGAAAGGATTTTTTTTTTTTTGAGAAACACCTACAGTATGTACACAGCAGGGATAAATCTACATGTTCAGGCTTTCTATACTATTTATACTCATATATAATCAGATATTCTATCTATTTACTTTGATTAATTCATATATATATATACACTGGATAAATCCTATACTGTTTCTGAAGTGTCGCTGTCATGTCATCACAAGGCGTTACAGGTTCCTTTAGTCAAAACACACAAGGCCGAGTGGTGTGAAGTTGCTACGAGGGACAACAGGGGGCACACACATAGTTGCCATAGTTACAACATGATGAGATGGGAGTTGTAACAATAAATGACCCCGTGAAGGAGCTTCTCAGCAGTGGCTTCATTTACTCCTGATTTCTTCTTTTACTCTGTCTCTATTTTCTTTCAGCCTCCACTGCAATTTTACTGATTTCTCATTGTATTGTCTCTCCTCCTTGCACTTTTTCACCAATTATTGTCCTCATCCTATTTGCCTTGACTGCAGCCATACCTCCGTTACAGTGTACAGGTTGAACCTCTCGGTCCTAACTTGGCCCACTGACACAGAAATGCTCCTCACAATATCTCTTCAAAGAGGTATGGGGCTTGTGTGCAGGTTAAACGCAGCTGCATTCTCTGGTGTGCGTTTAAATGCGATGTGTACTATGTGTGTATTTGTTGTCAACACTTGACCTGGTCCATTTCAGAGCATTCAGTGTCCATATCAGAGTCATACAGCGAGTGGCCCGTAGGATCGCTGTCAGGTGACAGCGGGTGCTTTGGTGTGTGAGTGTTTGAAGTGTGTGTGTGTGTACAGTCATGGAAAGTGTCCGAGCCAGAGTAGAGGCCGAGGTCTGGGAGTTTCAAGTGCGAGTCGCTGTCCTCTATACTGTCGCTGTAGCAGAAGTCCTCCAGGTCCACAAACCACTCTGGCCAGAAACGCCGGCGTATCCGCTCACAGTACATGGCTAGGTTGATGAGCTCACCTTGCAGAAAGGACATAATAATGGGCGATGTGTTCTAAAACAAACAGCTCTACTATACATTATGCAACAATACAATATGAGACAGTACAATCCCCAAATACTGCACACATTTAGCTGTCTTTCTAGTAGTATTAATAAAACAATAAAGGCAATCAGCATATAAACATGATCCATATTGCACATCGGCTACTAAAATATTTTTTTAATACATTTATTATGCAGATCTCTGTTTTGAAGGTCTCAGAAACATCTGCTGACTTTCGATCAGTACCAGCACTGTTTTCTGTACAGACATGCTGCTTTATAGTCTAATTGTTTACATTATAAGTGACACACATTGGATTTATTCAATTGAACAGGCATCAGATGTCTTAATAATAGATAAGCTAAAAATCTATGATACTAAAATTTTAAACCAAAGTGATCTTTCGTATCTGACAGCAAAATCCAGTGTGTACCATGCTTGCAACTATGGGTTGATGGCAGGAATGAAATCGTAGATTTATATTTTAGTGGACTTACCTTTGATGAGCTGCTCTGGACGTGTACCTGGTAGAGTCCACATAGCAGGGGCCAGGTGACTGAACACTGCAGCATCTACTGTCGAAAGCTTAGAGCCCATCAGATATTTCTTATCACCTTAGATATCAAAGAAAAGAAATGTCAAACAATGACGCTTCCTCTCCGCTTAAGGGGACGGTTTAACCTTTGGGGATGATACACTTTTCACTTCCTCTTTGAGATTTAGATATGAGAATATAGGGCAGCAGCCAGGGAGTTCAGCATAGCTGGTTCTCCTTGTAAACAGGAAACAACAGTCAAACATGTTGCACAAAGTGCTTGCCATCATCTCATACGGACACAAATTAAAACGTGTCATCTGTTTACTTGAATTAATATATGGGCTATTTCCTGTACTAATAGAAATGTACTCTTACTTACCTCTTACTAGCGCAATTTCTAAAATACAATTATTATTTTAACCGGCATGAGGCGACTACATTAACTCAAAAGAGGCTATTTTTTAAAAGGACATTGGTTTGCAAGATTTACAAACCACAGCTCGATAAAAAAAACCCAGTAACATCTCAAGTTCTAACCTTCCCAATCACAGTAAATCTAAACAAGAAAATGGTGATTTCTGGTCACAAAGTAAAACTCGTGAAAGTTAATTGATTAATTCAGAGTTATTGACCTCAGGAGGAACTATGTGTAACAGCCAGCAGTAACATATCCCTACCACTTGCATGCTCTCAGATCTGTCTCTCTTGCATCTCTGCCAGAGGTTATGTACTGCTTCTTCACTACAGTGCTCAGGTTTCACCACAAGAGGTAAGTATTGTGCTGTTATTTCATTTTCTTAGCGCCACTGCTGCCCCTTAATACTGACACATGTGACGTCACTGGTTACAGTTCTCAAGGCACACATTGAAAAACTACAACAGTGGTATCACTTTATCTGTACACTGAAGGCTTGTATGTGGTCATATTTAAGATTACAGGGCTGTTTAAGTACAAATACTTTTCCATTTGAAGAAAATAACCCAAATGTGTTAGACTAGATTTTTCATATTCCTGTTTGTTTTATTACCTAGTAGAGTGGCCAAAGTCCGCATGTCCTTCTCCATTAGGGCGTAAACTTGCTCCTTAGAGAAGCGTCCAATCCCGTGACCGTACATCTCCCTCTTCAAGATCCCCCCAGTCAGGTGACTCAGGATCCACTTAAGCAAGTCGCTTAGTGGTCCGCTCACTGACAGCATCTTCTGGGTCTCCTCCAGGTTTTCCACCCACTGACAATAAGCTATCGTCCTGCAACACACACACACACACACACACACACACACACACACACACACATACACACACACACACAGAGATTAGTAATATATAAAATGCATAGATTGTTCTGTCCAGTTCTCTTTTCTGCTCCCTGTGCTTTTCATTTGTTACTTTTATTTTGCTTAGTTCTGAAAAAATAAATTAAATCTCCACCGGTCCCTCACCAGTAGAAATGCTCTTCAACCATTTTGGTGATGGCGCGAGACACAGCCTTCTCTTGTGGTGTAAGGCTCTTGTTGAGGCTTGCACCCAGCCGCTCCTCCAAGAAGTCGATGATGAATTCAGAGCCACACACCTGCTCCTGGTTGTACTCGATCCACGGCATCTTTCCCTGCGGCGAAAGCTTCCCATCAAAGTAGTTCTGTTAGAGGGAAGACATACAGGAAATGTTGATGGAGAGGAGAAAGGGAGAAAAAACATGACATTGGAGAACATTCTCAAAATACAGAGTAGTGAATGTGGTCGGCTTTTATATCCAGATAAGATCAAGACAAACATTTAGTTGCATTTTCTATAATCATGTAAGCATATTGATTGTGGAAGCAACAACTCAGAGTTTGTTTATGATGGTTCATTGTAACTACCTAAAAAGGCATGTTAGCTTGTTTTATATGGAGAAATCTTTTTTTTTATAATCACAGACATAACCACAACTGTACCTGGTAGGGCAGGTCCACCATGCGGAGATAGGTCTCCATCTTAAGGCAGAAGGGGGACAGGGATGGGGCGCCGGTTTTTGGTCTGGAGAACTGGTGGAGTATGATGGCGTCTTTAGAGTCCAGCTCTTCCTCCTTCCTGTTTGGAGGAAAGTAAAATTAAAGAGCTGAAGATCCCAAAGAATAGGAGTTTATTTATTTGTCGAGGTAACATAATTCTGTCTATGGTGACATTGAGGAGATTTACCTTTCATCTCAAGACAAATTAATAATAATAACTGTATTTTAGCACGAGTTTTAGGTCATGTATGATAATGGGAATGGCTTACAATAACTTGTTTTTAAATGTCCCAGAATAGTGGAAAAGGTCCATCACATATTATCAGAGTCAAAGGGGATGTCTTGAAAAAACTTTTTTTTCCCCCAACCAACAAATAAACCCCCAAAAATATTCACCTTACAAGAGGACAAGGACAGCCAACAGCTGTTACATGTTTAACCAGAACAGAAGTTTTAGCTGTGAATTTTAAGAGTTTTGCTTTAAAAACTGTCTGTTAGCTTCATTTAGGACTAAAATCAGCAGCCTCTTAGCTTACTATAGCATTAAGACTGGGTGGCAAAGAGCAGCTATAGGCTAGGCTGGCTTCATTATAAAATTAACCTTTAAGCAAAACTAACTTAACACATTACATTTGACCCATTTATTCACATAAAACCCAAAGTCTAAAACGTTTGTTTAAAAAGGTACAGTGGGACAACACTCCAAGAGATGGCACAGTCTTTATAATAATAAAAAAATAATAACACATTTTATTTATAATTCCCTTTTCATCAACAGATCTCAAAGTGCTACAGTACAATATAAACCCGACTAGCTGTTTTCCTCTGCTCCCAGTCATAATGCAAAGCTAAATTTAACATAGTATGTGTTGTTGTGTATAGTGGGGAAACTACACCCATGATCTAAACTAGCCCTCAGTCCCGAGCCTTCCATTAAAGACGAGAAAGAAAGTGCAATGTCAAAATAATGTGGGAGATTAGGGTGCATTCATGGACACCGGTGAAGGCGAGTTCACGGACAAGGCAGGCCTGCAAAACGGCAATCATTTCATTACTAAAGAGAGCTGTCCACTGTGAGGGGTGCTGAAACCTGAAAGCAGACGTCAGCCTTGGATTTGAGAAGCTGCCTACGTCAGTGCGGTGCTGAAATAGTTGAATACTCTAAAGGTTGGTTCTGGTGCAATAACCCCTAATTAGTTTTTAATGATAACGTTAGATAGCCTGTAATATGCGAGAGTATCGCAAAAATGAATCCGACAATACAATGAGAGAGGGAGTTAACGTTACAGATGGTAAAAACACAACAGCGCAGGGAAAGCCATATTCCAAAAGGCTATATCCAAAAACATTAAAACTGCACAAGAAACAGCTTGTGGCAACATCACAGCAACAACAGTGATAGGCTTATAATATGGGGCCAAATTATCAGGCAAGCCGACGTATTAACAAAACGTGTTTCAAACGAAGCAAAAATTAAGAAAATGGTGTGTGAACTGCCCAACTCTACGACTTTTATTTTGAAAGTGTGTTAGGCTATAGGCCTGTGATTTGCCAACAACAAATGAGCTTGGACTGCAGGTAACTCGAGACACTTTAAGGTCAAAACGTGAAGTCAAAGAAAAATCAATACTATGAACACAAGACATACATTTAGACTCCTTTCAATCTTTCAAGCTGCTTATTGTAGCCTAATGCAATGTTTGGATTGGGCAGGGAGGATTTTTTTTTATTTTTTACCTGCAGTGGCTTTGAAACAAAACTGTGGACTGTGCGTGTGTGGGGGGGTCACAATAAAGCAAACACTCAAGAGAAGAACCTTCACATCATGTCGGATCGTCCTTGACTTACAGACATGTGACCCTCTGTCATAGTGTATAACATCATATAGGCTATATGACGAGAGGGGGGAAAAAGGCCTGCAGATCAACAATAAACACGGCTTGTTTTTGTAATAGGACGAAGCCTACACCATAGCCTAATAGGCCTATAGATGACCCCGGTGTTTGGTCGCATGTGTCATTTAACATTAAAAAAATGAGATGTGTGTTAACGAAGAGAAGGTTAGTGTGGGGGGTTCCGTTACATCACAATCCACCCACTCACGATTCCTTATTCTCCACCGACTCTGCTCTCACCCCGCCCATCCTGACAAGATTAAGTAATAACAAACCCCTGTTAAAATACTGAAGACCTCAAGCAGGTTCACAGGAAATAAGATCAGAAGATCAGCTTTGGTCCCAAGATGAGGCCTTGGCCCTTCTTGTAATAGGCCTACTCCTCTGTGTTATTGGTTGCCTACCTGATGGCCAGTAGTTCGTGCAGCAGATAAGCAGCAGCAGCGAGCAGAGCCCCTCCAGTCAAATACAGCGTCTTCCGCCACCAGGAGTCCGAGCCCAAAGCCGACATGATCCCGCCGTAGTCCTGCAGTGGGTAGGCGATGATGTACCCATAAAACGAGAGCGTCTCATCGGAGCCCAGCAGGCCGGAGGAGGAGAAGCTCTGGTTCTGGCCAAGATCAACCACACACGACCGCGTCCAGGCAAACCCGACGCGCCAGTACATGCTCTCTGTCTCGGGCCACTTTCCGCCTCACTCTGGCAGTTGTGGGCTTCATCAGCGGGGGCTTCATGGGTGCACAGAGCTGGAGGTGAGGGACGACAAGGCGTGGAACAGCTGACTGGACACGAACGTCCCGCCCGGAGCTTGTCCCCGCAGCGGGGTCCACATTCTCCGCAGCCCGTTCCGAGCTCCCTGGCTCTAACCTCCTCCTGTCACTGTCATGACAGAGAAATAAACCACAAAGCTTCCGGTTGGTTCTTTCAAAGTAAAATTTAAATCACGGATTACGTATTAAAATAATCCTGCTCACTTTTTAAAAACATTTTTAATTTTAAAGGACAGTAGTGATACCAATAAGACATACAGTATGAGCCATGGTCGGGCAAAGTACATCCCATGAGAAACAAAAAGAACATTGACACGAAATACCATATTTAATGTTTGGTTTGTTGAGTTCTGGTTATTTGCAAACCACCAACCTCCAGGCTACAGTTTGACTTGCACTACAGTGACAAGTTACATAATGCAGATCTTAAAGGACAGTAATGAGCCAACGCTACAACAACAGCTGCTATTGATAACTTTAAACTCATATAAAATCAAGCATAACATTATTTAGGGACTAAAATGGAAGAAAAACATACATATATACATATACATACATTCATATAATTAAAATATATACATATGCGTGGCTACAATAAGTAGTATTAGTAGTAATAAGTTGTAGGACTTCCTCATCCTTTTGCACTGCTCACCACTGCACTATTATCTTATTTAGTGTTGTATATTCTTGTCATTAATTACTTGTTTATATTTGTAGTTAATTGTCAATATTTAATTTTTTTTACATTTGTACAATGTACAGTCTGCCGAAGTTAAATTATTTGTGTATTTAACGTACCTGGACAATAAAGCTGATTCGGATTCTAAAGAAGAGGGTTTTACAGAAGAAACCAAAACCATGCATCATCTGAATAACAAGTTAATCCAAGAGATGCTGCATAGAAAACCCTTAAAACATGCAAACACCCCCCATGATGAAGCCTGATAAGGATAGTCTTAACACGCTTGTTCAATTTTGAAGCATACCATTGAAGTTTCGGATGTTAGGCTATATTCTACTCTTTCTTTACGCATCTACAGTGACGTCACGAGGACTAGATGTACCCTCTGGTAACAACTCCCAGAGGCAGTTCTACTCAATCACTGAGATATCTGTTCTTATTTTCTCAACAACAAAAACAGGGAGACGTGTGAGGATACTCGCTCCAAGCTCACTGTTAAGAGAATTATCACTTTTAATGTGAAAACATCATATAATAAGTTAATTATTACTGGCATCTGCCGCTAGGGATCCAGTCACACTATAGAAGTGACGTTGACGTTAGGTTAAAGCAGTGAGCATTGCTTTTGTAACATACTCCGTGACTCTGTTACATACTGTATCTAGAGTCTGAAGCGGACATAATGGATAACAAAATGGCAAAAGACGTCTTTGTTTTGCACACTATACGTTTTATTTATATAAAAGGTCTGCCAAATAATGAACACTCTTTCAAGTAATAATCAAACAATTTAGGGAATTGATCTCAACAGAACTGGCAGGAATATTTAGGTTAGGTGAAGCCCTTGTTGTGAAACCCACTTATACTAACAGTCATGTAACAGATGGAGGCTGCTGAAGGGCTGGAAAATACAAGACAAGAAACCAGAACATGGCTGCTTCCAAGTTGCCCCAGAGGCTTCTTCTATGTCTCCAACTTAGCATGTGTGGGTCTTTTAACACAATGTTCTTCCAAATAGTGACAAACATTTTGTGTACGGACAGCCACCAAGGGAGAAGATGAAAAGATGCATGTGAGAAAGGAAACAAAATCCATCCAACAAATGCATCTTACAGTCCACCTAATGAAGGCTGTTCTCTGTAACCAGCAGCTATTATTTTTGTAAGGCTTTCAAGCACCATGTTTTGTTTACATCCACATCGCTCGCACAGTACATTACACAAATAGACACATAAACAAGTTTATGCACAAGTACATTGCCACAATTTAGGAACTAAATAGATGGCAGAGGGAAGTTCATAACTAAGAATATACAATGAAAATTTTACATTTACATTTAAAACAAATGTTTTTAAATACAAAAAAACCATTTCCATGTCAAAAAATCCTTTACAAAAACTTTGTACAATAAATGTAGTCTACAACTAAAGTTGAAATACGGAAAAATAATGAGAATTACGGCAGATTAACCAAAAGATGACAGTGAATCAAAAGCGGGCACTTTAATCTGTAGACACAAGAAGCTCATGATTTCTGTTTTGTGATTGACACAATTTAAAAATCTACATAAATGAAAACCATAATAAGGCTGTTTACAAAAGAGAAGATATACTGTGGAGGGAGGAGGAGGTCATGATTGAAACAGTAAATTCTTGGATTCAAAGAGTTAATTTCATGATCAAACAGCTCAGACCTCACAGGGTGTCCCAACCCATTACATCGGCACAGCCTGATGTCCAATCAGATCATTCTCCGACAGCACAGGATCAAATCACATACAAAGACTACTAAAGTCCCTGAGGAATGAACAATCACACAGACTGGCCACGCATGTTTTGCACATTCGCGCGCGCACACACACACACACACACACAGACACAGTATTCATGATCAAGTATTCTCAAATTCCCACAGAGGTACACGAGAGGATTCACTCCCCTGGGCTGTTCAAGGATGTCAGGATCATCACAATGACATTAAAACAGGTCTCTAGTGAACTGTCACGCCTGCCCTTCTTTAGGTTTCACCCACATTCCTAACTCCCCTCAAAAGTTTCTCCATTGAAGTTAATGTCAGGAAGTAGAGTACGAGTACTGATCTTGGAGACCTACACTGCCATCACTCCTCAGGTTTTCCCACCAGCAGCTGCTTACATAATTCACAAATCCACGACAAGAGAAAAGCAAAGAAGCCTTTTTCTTTTCTTCCAGTGGACCCTTTTTTTTTTTTTATGAACACCCTCCCCTCTCTTTCTACATCAACATTATGGAAAACGTAAGAAGCAGCGTTAAGACTGGCTGTAGGAGTTGCTTTGGTTCCCATTGGAGCTCTGGTCACTTTCACTGCAGACAAAACAGGGAGAGAGAAATGGAGGTATTCATAACACCTTAGCTCATCGACATTTATTACTAGATGTCATGTTTCAAAGTGTTTAAAGAGAACTCATTTGTTGGTGAAAGATGATAGTACAAAAAGACACACAGTCGATATTTTCATCCTCACAGGAGAATACATTCTCGTTGTATTCCTCGTTACACAATCCCAACACAACAATGTTTCATTCAACTCAAACGATAAACTTTGATCCTGAACTATAGACAATCAGAGACATCTAAATATTGATGAAGGGGTGTGTGATAGGATGATATTAGATGGCGAAGAAAGTGTCACCAAAGCAGACAGCATTTAGGGTTACAATTTTTTTCCAAATGTGACTGAAGAACAATAATTTCTACTAAAATAATGACTAAAAAAATAATTTCTAGTTGGCAGACCTTTATATCGCTGTAGAGGTTTTACAATGCGCTTATATAGAAGCTTTTTTTAATAGAATGTCAAAAAGTCGAGGTGTGTCCTGTCCAGCAGGACAAAATGACATAAGACACCAGGTCAGGTAAACGTATATGTTTAAAATACTCGTAGCATAGTTAGTTAAAAATGTTAGGTTAAATTACATTTATTTTAAATGTAAAAACACCTTTTGAGTACATGACATTGACATTAGTGACATTAAAAAGTGTTTAAATCTCACAGAAATTCATCGTATTCCTTTTCAAATTTTTTTTCCATACACGTTAAGGCATGGTAAATATATGTGGATTGTCTCGATTCACTTCCTGGATTACTTAACAAAGGAAGACTCTTTTGAATATGAACTGTCTATAACATGAGGGTCTGCACACAGGGGCAGGTCAGATTTACCTGTTAGGAGGTGGTTTGGGTTTAGGCATCTTGTTCAGCACAGCTGCCATCTCCTTCCTGTCATCAAAGTTTTTCCACTGGTCATAGAGCTTCAGGATGACCCTGATAATCTCCAGGATCTGAGTACAGAAAACGCACAAAAAATAACGTTAGGTTATTTACATCAACAAAAACAATAACTTTTTGCCCAGGGATGTCAATAAAACAGCTCCAGTCCTGATCTTCAGAGTTGCTCAATAAGATTTTTTTTTTTTTATGTTCATCTTTTGCAGTAGTGACTTCAGGGTCTCCTTAAAGCACTATCAGAGGCATGAGGCTGAATGCTGCTTGAAGGCAGACCAACAGTGACAGTGATCAGAGCTTTACTGTGTAAAGAGCAGGACACTGTGCAGGCAGCAGAAATGTGAAGCTTACTGTAAATAACACTTTGAATCTTTATATGATCACAAATGTAACTGAGGCCATTCATACTTTGTCCATGTCGACAGAAAGCTCTGCAAACCACTGCCTGGCATCTTTCTGCTGCACTACACAGGCCACATGCAGGCAGGCTGGGGGGGAAATAGAAGAACAACAGATCATGTTATATGTCATTGACCTTGTTTTTAAGTCTGTTACTACATTAAATAACTGATGAGAAGATGCATGGGGACAAATCTTACCCAAGGCGATCATGAAGGGAGGGTAGAGCAAGCACAGATCTGTCCTGTATGTGTCGTTCACTATTCGCCTGGTTCAGATAGAGGCATCGAGTTAGCCGAAGAACATTCGCTAAATCTGGCAGCACGAGTTTTATTATTTGCCACAAGTGAACTTCTTGCTTTCACAGAAAAGTTTGAAAAGGTAAACGTTTGCAGAGAGCACCATACCAGGCCAGGGGCAGCAGCATGTCCTCCTGTCCCATATCCTGCACATACTGCAGCAGTGGTCTGTACGGGTGGTACACTATCAGGCAGCAGTCCTGGGGGGGGCGGGGGGGGTTTCAACATTACAACAGTGTAATGGGAAAATAAAACTAAACCTACAAAACAGCAGCAAGGCAGTGATTTAAAAACAGAAGCTATTTCCACTCACCATCAACTCCAGGAGGTAGAACTCACATTCTAATATCTGTAGAGACAAGTTTAAAAGACGACAACTCAGACTGGTAAAACTGAACTACTTTATTTTAAATTCGACTCTGACAGATATTTTATTTTGCCAACAACATTAGGTTGATATCGCAGACATAACTGGGTAGATGTTTGTCTGTCTGTGGTGACACCAAGTTTAACAAATGATGGTCCCAGACATACATTACTAAAGCCATCTGCTTTAAGGAGGATGTTTATATTGGCATAAATGTCAGTGCTCGTGGGGCGCGGATGGCAGAGTGGTTCGTTTGGTAAGGTATCATGTAGGGAGGCTTTAGTTCGCCGAGCGGGCAGCCTGGGATCAAGACCGACCTGCGGCTCCTTTCCTGAATATCGTTCCCCAACTTCTTTCTCGATCTGTGCATACTCCATGCAGAAATGCTCTCATTTATAAGCCAGCTCAAATAATCTCAATATTTATTCCCTTTAAATTCCAATAATGGGTTGGGCTCTAATGTTAATATATATTAAAGAGTATTTTTTGCTTTAGATTATTTTTTAATTTTGGGAGATGAAATGGAAACAAGAGTAAAAAATAATTGTTTTGCTGGGGAGAATGACAATCCTAAAACAATTACACTACTTCAGATACGATTATATTACCCCCCCTTCTGTCACCTTGCCATGATCACTATTACAATGTCTGCATGACATGACAATGATGTGTAAGCGTTCCAGATCCCTGCTATCTATTGTGTGAGCCGCTCCCTCCTTTTATCACTCTCCGGTGGCTCACTATAAATAATAGCTTACACAGCGTCCTGGACAGGCAGCGAGTCAGTGAAGTCCTGACAGTTTGCTGGAGGTTATACATAAATTAAATGGCTGGACGTGCACACAACTTCACACCACAGTGAGACATACTGTGGCGAACAAATGCTTTACGATTGCAAACGGTAGCCACGGCTTAAACTTTCTCCCACAGCAACAAGACTTTTACCAGAAGTTTGCGAACATTAGTTGTGGAATCTCACGCATTGGTCGAGCCTGACATGGCGACACTGTGATACACTGTAAGGGATTGTTCGCATGCTGTGATGCAGCACAGTGATTCTTTAATTACTGCACAGGAAGCAGAAAAAAACTGGGGTTATAGGTTGATTCTTGGTACCGTTGATCCACTAGTGGTTTGAACTGGTGTTATGTTGTTTTTCTTTTCACTTCACTTTGACAGTTTTGACTTTAGTCCAACCCTTAAAACACACGTATACTTTAGAAAAGTGTTACTGGTCCATGCACTTGTGTTGTTAAACTTCTGGCAGGGTAAAGACTCTGGTTGTCTTCATTCTGTCAGTGTCCTCATTGAGGAGTATTTAAGGAGTTAGTCTTTAAATGGAGCTCAAATTAAGGGGTGCTAGATATTATGTATTATCTCAAATAAAAAGAGTCAAAGAGACATTTTGCTTACATGATTCATTCTGTAAGGGAACTCCTTTGGAAAGGCGTAGGAAAATCTTGTTTTCACTAATTGAGAAAAAACAAAACATGATGAGACTTTAAACTCTGCAGATGAGAAACACTCTCAGAGATAGCAGTGTTTCAATTCAAGAACGTGTATGTGCAGTGACTTACAAACAGATGTCGCTGCAGAGATCAGCCTTGTATTGGACACCACTCCAAATTCCTAAAAAGAAAAGATTGAGCTCAGATTAAAATACAACAGACCAGGACGGAACAACTTGGTGGCTTCAATGAGGAGCAGGCCTGTTCGTGAATATCACATCAACCCACACTCTCTCCTTAAAGCAACATCCTCTAAAGGTGTAAAGGATGTGGAAATTTATTTTTGTACTGGCACCACAGAAACGTCCATACCTCTACTTTGGAAGCAAGGAATACACAGGTGGGAGCCATGAGCACCGGATCTATACTTTTTAAAGAATACCTGTGTGCAAGAACATTTGAATATATATTAAAAAGTCTGAACATGAGCCATGGGTAAAATCAATCAGGGACAGCATTTAATCAATAATACAATATGTTTAGCAGATTATAGCATATTTGAATTATATAGGGGATGTGGACATGATTGCTTGAAAGAAGTAACATTTAGTAGTTTTACAAGACTGTTAGATACGTGTGTCAAATGAAATCAGACTGCAGGCAGAGCAACAGCACTACTGCATTGTTATGTATGTAGGCAGGTTCTTCTTTATTACCTGGCATAGAAGCGCTTGAAGTAAACTGTTGCCGTAGCGATAACCTGCTGCCTCAGCTTCAGATGTTCCCCCAAAGCCTGAATCACTAAAATAGACAGAACAGAGGTTTAATAATTAGCAGTAACAATGTGTGACTTTATAATGCAGTTTAATAAACATTTGATGAGTTGGAACTAATAAAGTTAGCTACACAGTATTTAAGAAAACGCAGTAAATAAAGGAAAGATTTCACATTGGAATGTGCAGGGAGAAAACTCGTCGGATGCCACGTTTTGAAAAACAAGCTGCATGAAATGAAATGTATGATTACCATTGGCAAAGAAGATTTGCAGCTTCCAGTACTCTTCTTCGGAAAGAAACTTGAGATCCTTCTGGCGCTCTTTCATCAGATCTTGCTTGTCCAGGACCCACTGCAGACTGAAATAGAAAAAAAACCAAACAAATTCATTTATATGAGATCAAATGTATGCTTAAAAAGCTGACTGTGATCAGTTTATCAGTATTTATTTCATTCTGATACACAACATGACAAATATATGGCCATAAGAGCATACACATTTCTGCCCAGCTATGTCTTAATAATGTTATATTTAGATGTTGTTGCTTTTTTGAATTATAATAGTTATAAACGTGTTAGCATTACTACGAGGTAAACAGTTAGCCTGCATACGTTACAGCTAACGTCAGGCCTCACAACACAATAACTGCGTAACACGTTAAAATATAACAAACACTTACTAATGAGAACTTTGCCAGAAGTTTCCTGCCATGTCGAAACAGCTGAAGGAGAGAGGCACGCTTTGAACTGGCCCCTCTTTTTGCTATAAAAACAAGTGAAAAGCACAGGCAAACAAGTATGCTAAGTAGACACAAGAGTAACACCAAAAATCTTCCGGATATTGACAGAGTGGTTCCGGAATATCTGTTCCGCCTTCAAAAACAATCAATATGCATGTTCTTTTTGTCAACAAGGATTTTGCGCGATGCTTATATACAATAAAAGAATAATCTTCCTCTTTTTCTTATACTACTACTACTAATTATAATAATAATAATAATAATAATAATAATAATAATAACAACAACAATAATAATAATAATAAAAAAAATAGTAGTAATGTTATAGCTATAGTTGACTGATAATAGATAGGTTGGTGTATAGACTAAATGCCTTGTCTTTTATCATAACACACAACGAAATCGTTTTATTTTAAAAGCTTTATTAAAGTCAATTTATTTATTTTTTAAGTATTTTATTAAGTTATCAAATTCATGCAAGGGATAAGGTGATCGTTGTAATAATTACTTTTTTCCAACTGCCTATACAACCTTATAGTCAATTGACATTACCTTGATAAATGTTTGAATGGATATTCATCCTCGGGTAGGGAGGTTCAACATTCCTGTGAAGTGTGTAGGGAAGGGCTGAGGAGGATATTTAAGACCTCACCGCGGATCTAAAGGAGCAAGTGACAGTCGCAGGTTGAAGTTGAAGAAGTCACAGGAGCGTCAACATGAGCCGCAGTCCAGAGAGGATGTCTTCATATCGCCGGCGTTTCGAGGGAACCATGGCCGCCTCTAATATGTACCAGATCCGGGTGTCCAGCCCCTCTCCCACCCGCAGGGACACCCGGCACCGGTCTGCCAGCTTTTCTCGGAGTGGGGGCTCAATAGGGCGAAGGGCCATCGCCAATAAGTCCCGCATGACCAGGTAAGTTAGCTGTACATGTTCTGATTTTGCTTTGTGCAGACAATTGTTTAAACTTTTAATTGTATGAATATAGGTTTGCATGCTCCCAATGCAGCTTGAATCCAACTATAGGCTGCAGTCTGAGTGCATTGTATTAAATGGATAGGCCTACTTTAGATGTTTAAATCATAAACTATTTAGCGGGAAAATAAGCTCAACCACAAGCAAGTACCAAATTAATCACATTTACAATATTTAAAAATGAAAATAATAATAAAAAAAGCCTCTTAACATCTTCTTGAAATGTCATTTGCCCTGCCTGCAGCAGTGTGAGTATGGGAGCGCTGTGCTTAGGGATGTCCATGGGATTTGGGCCAAAACTGGATCTGGATGCAGCCTCAGCAGAGAATCAAGCCTTTATGATGACTCGAAACAGCGAGAGGCAGGAGATGGTTGCCCTCAATGACCGCCTGGCAGCATATATTGAAAAGGTAAGGAGGCAACCATAAACAAAAAATGTGTCATCTTCAAAAGACTGTATCACATGGAACTCTCTTGTGCTTTTGCCTTCTTATTCTGTTGTATTATTTCAAAATCAATGCTGCCTGTCTCATGTGTTTCTTATACTTTTTAGGTGAGAACTCTGGAGTCAAAAAACAAGCTCCTTGAGGCTGAAATTGATGCTCTGAAGAGCCGACATGTCCGACCATCAGGCCTCAGGCAGCTGTATGAGTCTCAGCTGAAGGATCTGAAAAGGGTTGCAGAGCAGATGAGAGTCCAGAGGGTGAGGGATGCCATTTCACGAGTAAAACAAATTTAGATGAGGGCTTTAGGTGACAAATTAAAATGCCAGATGTAGCTCAAAATTGGGCTCTTTTTTTCTTCATTATCTGCTACATTTTTCAATTTGACACCAGTTTGATTTGTGCCGTATAGAACCTGTCTTTGTCAGCCAAGGAGGAAATGATGGGTCAGTTGGACATGCTGAAGTCCAAATATGATGAGGCAGTGGAAGCAAGAAAAAAGACGGAGCATGACATTGAGGTTCTTCGTCCGGTAAGAAACACTGGGATACCCTCCACAACTTTAAAATGTATGCATGGAATTGTGTATTTTTTTATTAAGTCAAACCCATCAAAACTTTTGGGGCTCCATTTTCCAGGATGTGGATAAAGCAACTTCTGCTCGTATTGCTCTGGAGAAACATCATGAGCAGCTGGAGGTCGAGCTAGCCTTCCTGCAGAGAGTTCAGAAGGAGGTAACACGTTTGGTTCGTTGTCTGTCCAGATACAGACTGCTGTGTACAAGTCAGCTGCTGGTGACTGACATGCCTTTCATTTTATCTGTAATGATTAAATGAGTCTGTAGTTATTGCTATGACTGGTTTGACTTGAAACAGAGGGACCATTGATGGATTGAGTGAGACCATACCGAAGCAATTATCAGCAAGGTGTGAAAAGCTAATGGCAAGCTCTAGGTTAAAAGTGTGACAAACTTGTGGTAAACAACTTTTTCCACATAACATATCTGAATAACACATCAACTGGGTTATGTAATTTCAGATACAGGCCACATTGTGTTTGTGAACTGCATGCATTGCTATTCTTTAAATCTGCTTGCTTGTGCACTTCTTAAAGGAAGTTGAGGAGCTGATGCAGAGGATCTATTCAGCAACCTCCAAAGTTGAATTGAGTTTTGGCCTCCCAGATCTCTCCTCTGCTCTCAAAGAGATTCAGTCTCAGTATGACACCATCGCCGCCAAAAACCTGCAGGTAATGTGCAGCTATGAAGACACATGATGTTCTTAGCATTTAGTTAAGGTTATTTAATCGGGTCAAGTGTATTTGAACTTGTATGAAATGTAAAATAATGTGCTATGGACTTGATTGTAAAGTGAAGTCAATGATCAACTATCCTTAAAAAGCAGAGATCATTTAATGAAATAATTATCCTCTTATTCTCTCCAGGAAATGGATGCTTGGTACAGCTCAAAATTTCAGGACCTGAGCAATGCCTCCAACAAACACGTTCAAAGTGTCCGAAGTTTGAGGGAGCAAATTGCATGCTATAAGAAGGATGTCAGTATATTTTTTTTACGTTGTTTTTTTCCTATATTTCTTCGTGTTTAAAAGCTGCTTATGTGTGTGTGTCTGAAGATTCTGAACAAGCAACGTGAATTGGAAGCACTGAAGACAAGGAATGAGTATTTGGAGATTCAAATCCGTGAATCAATCGTAAAACACAAGAAGAATGAGGAGGACCTGGAGGTATCTTAAGTTATTTATATATTCATGCTGTAGCTCACAGACTGCAGTTTTAAAAACAAAACTATTCTGTCATGATGCGATAGGAGCGTATAGAGGCAATTAAGCTGGATCTGAAGGTAACTAAAGAGAAGATTGCTCTGCTGCTGCGAGAATATCAGCAACTGCTGAATGCAAAGATGTCTATGGAGCTTGAGATCATTACCTACAGGTGAGAAGAACCTGTACTCTGTCTTAAGGGCCCATGTATTTCCTCCTGGCTATTTTACATTTGTAGAAAAAAAGAAACTCTGCAAATGAGTACCCCCATTTTATTCCACAATCCCCTTTCCTCTTTTTTACTTTTCAGGAAGCTGATTGAAGGGGAAGACAGCCGTCTGAGCAACATGGTCCATAATCTGTCCCTGAATGGAGCCCTGCATCTCACTTCTGGTGTTAGCACACACGCTGCGTCAACCTCGGCTGTCTGTGCCAGCTCAGCCTCTGTGATGAATTCAAAGATTGATGGCGCTCTGGTTACCAATGGAGCCTTGTCGGACTCCCACATGGTCTCAGAGGAGCAGGCAACTGAGACGTCTGAGAGGAAGACTCTCCTCATCAGGTAGAGGGGGATAGAATAATAAAGTGATACTCAGATGATACAGAAAATCTCAATTAGTTTTCTTCACCTATTCCTTTTTCCCCCAGAACAGTTAAGACAGAGGACAGCTATCAGAGTGACACACAGGAGCGCACCATCACTATTTCTGGAGCGGCCGATGACACGGATGAAGAGTAGACTTGTTTATTTAACCCACAGATTTCATGCCAAGTTATTAGGGGTTCAAATGTTTTTAAAACATTTAAGTTTGATATGGAAATTAGAAACAATCCAGGAAAGTCAAGGAATATGTTTGTCCTGAGCTGAAACATTAATAATGATTTATGCTGCTCTGCCTGCTCCTAACACCATGTCAGCCTCTTACTGCCTCTCTGCTCTTAATACTTCTGTGTGTTAGGAATGTGTCTTTCAAAGTAACTAATTAAACCACAAGCAAGCAATCATGATTTTTGTTTTGTTTTATTTGTTTCCACAGTTTCATGAAACTTAAACAGCACAAGCTTTTTTAAGTTCAGGAAAGTACCACTGCTACATTTCCCCTGATGTAAACTTTTATTTTTAGTGTTTCAACGGACAAATCACTGTCAATGGTAAAACACCTTCCATTTAGTATGAAGTTAGAAAATAACCAACCTTTATCAACCATTAAAAAACCTTAGAATCTGAGAAGACTACAATAGTGTACCTGTATTTACTCTGAATTCGCTATTTCATCATTCATAGAAACCTATTATTAAAGTTATACAGCAGGCAGTTAGAAAAACAATCACTAAAGTACCCATAAATCCCTTCATTGTACCCTCCAAAGTGTCAAAAATCTTTAAAAAGACAGAAACACCAAACATAAAATGAAAAACTAAACTCAAGTATGGTGTTACATTCAGTTAAAAAAAGAAAAGAATTTGCATTGAAATGAAATAAAATGGTGTTTCTGAAGAGATTCAAGGAGCATGTATTAGCTGGTGTTTTTTTGATTTAGTGTTTCAGTGCAAAGGTTTGGGTTCATCCCCCACTCCTCCAGCGAGGCGATAAACCGTGAGTGAGACTTCATGTGCCAGAGCATCAGCACTTTCCTGAAACACAAACACAATACGATTATGTGTCAGAGATAAAGACTGAAGGCAGGAAATGTCCAAAACAAACTCTTACCTGTGTTTCAGCCTCAGCGTAAACTCTCACTATGTCCTCTGTGCCCGAGGGTCTGACAAAGGAGCGAGCCTGCCTGTGCTTCTTTACCAAAGTGTCGATGGCCTCCTGCAGTCCTGCAGGGCTCACTGCCCGTCTCTCTGCATCTGCTGTGTCTATCATTCTGCGGTCTGACACCTTGAATAAAAATATCAACGTACAATTTATTTTCAGGGATGTGGTACTGACAGGAGTACTACAGACAATGCACAAAACAGTTATACTAATTCACAGGTTAAAAGAAATTTGCTCTCAGGAAGTCTTAAGGGTTTTTATGAGAAACTAAACCTTACATGATGTTGAGTTATTTCAGTCACATGTAAAGACTATGAAATGACTATAGAAGTCTTTAAAGAAAACGTAAAGCTTTAGCATAAAACTTTTGGTTTTTGTTGATTTTGGCACTCCTTGTTAACAAAGTGGAACTTCATGTCAATTGAATGTATTGAGGATCAGCTATAGGCTTCTTTCTTCCTTCAGTTGAGGTGTTTACTTATGAACTCTTTTATATTTAGGCCTACAGGGACTGTTGCTAAAGATCAAATCATGTTGCAGAAAACTTCTCACTCTTCATATTATTATTATATTTTTTCACTTTATTTTTTATTATTATATATTATAATTTACAAGAGAAGAATAATCTACATGAATATTTTTACAGAATGCATAAGCTATGAAAATAAAAAGCCGTTCTCCCAAGATGCCGCTGAGAAACCATTGTAACACTTAGTTTCTGTTTCCACCTGAGAGAGTTTTTCACTGTATTTCTACCCTACACCTTGATGAAGGGACCTTCATTCAGCTGCATGTGTGACGTGTAACGACAGAGGGGGAGTGTGTAGGGGTTGTTTTGAAAAAGAACCCATGTATCAATCACAGTGAGTCTTTGTTGTGAAAAATGTCAATGTTTCTGCTGTGTGCTGTTCATCAAACTGTCTGACACCGACCCTGCAGCGGTGGTTTCAGGTATTTATATAGCTAGAAAAATGTTACACTACAGTACAGTGTATCAAAACACATCAATATATAATGTAATATGATGCAGTGAATGATAATTACCTTGACTTTGAGTTGCCTGTTGGGCAGGTCGCTGTAGATTGTGTCCCACTGTTGCACAGTCATACCCTTGATTGCTAAAATGGCTTCAATTAGCAGCATGTCAGAAATGGCGTCACCAACAGTCTTTTGAGAAAATAAACACAAAGATCAGAACTTACAGTGTGTTATTGTTATGATGCTTCGCTTTAATGATTCAGTGTGTGTGTGTGTGTGTGTGTGTGTGTGTGTGTGTGTGTGTGTGTGTGTGTGTGTGTGTGTGTGTGTGTGTGTGTGTGTGTGTGTGTGTGTGTGTGTCTACCTGATTTATGACATTGATGGTGTTCTGCAGAAGTTGAGCTGCTCTCTTCGTCTCATCGTCAGTGCTCGGGTTCTCAGCAAGCTGCTGGATTTTCTCCTCGGCTTCTTTAGTAAACAAAACCTAAAAAAAAAGAAAAGACAAACACTTTATGATACCTAATGTTAGAAAAAATGTATTAATCACACCAGGTAATGCTAAACCATAACACAAACAAGTCTGTGTTTGATAATTGTGACAACAGATCTACTCACAGTTCCATGACCATTGGCCTCAAAGTAAACACCAATATCAAACTCCTGCGCAGCATGATGAAGGTGCTTCACCCCAGTTTTAGTGCACCTCACGATAACCTGAGTTACATGAAAAGATGTGAGCACTAAACAGTAAAAGGGATGAAAAAGAAAATGCTGAGTTTTCTCACCTTCATAGTGTTTTCCAGGTAATGTGTTGAGCTTCCGTTAGCATAGGCAGTTTGCACAACCCCTATCTTCAAGTCTAGATTAGCCTGTTTGAACAGAAACAAAAGCAGTTCATTAAGAGTTTGTGTATTTGTGCTTGATTCCCCCCCCCTTCTTTTGCATTTTTTTTAGAAAAACACCTGTATGAGAAGCTCTTTGAGGAAAGTGCTGATAAGCGTTGCAATTTTGTCTCCATCCAGCAGGTGAAACTTTCCCTCAGAGTCGGTGAAGTAGTAAATGATTCTGTCAGCATCGCCGTCGAAGGAACAACAACGCTCCCCAGGATTCGTCTTCATGCCTTAACAAACGAGACGAGAGATTGTAAGCCGTTCATTAAAAGCTGCATCTTTCTTTTCCAATTTTCTTTGGTTCGGTCAATTGTTTGTCTAGAATTAAAAGGGGCAACGAAATTAGCTCATGCTGCACTGCTGTACAGTGCAGTGTTAGCTCTGGAAACACAAATCTAGATAATCTCCAATCATTAAACACATGCAATATAAACTGAACTGAAAACCAAACTTTTTATACATTATTATGGCAATTTGCTAATGAACAGTATCGATCGTGTCCACAATACATTTGTGATTTTAAATCAAATGAACTACAACAACAATACATACTATTATTAATGAAAAAGTAAATTAAATGTAAAAATAAAGAAGAAAGCAAATTAAAGTATGCTCTATCTGTATATTTCTTTGCTCGTTGAACCATTTGAACCTCTGAACAGAACATACATTATTTCTTGTGAAAAGTTTAAAATTTGCACCTGTTGGAGGTCTTTGTTGCACTTTAACAAAGTCAGCCCCACACTGGTGGTTTAGTTTTCCTTCACTCCCATCATTGAACAGAGATAAATGCAGCTCCTTCTTCAAGTGACTCTCCATCTCTCGCACCTTTAGAGCACCAATACCATTTGCACCGTCCACTGAGAGGTGCTTCTGGTCATCTGTGCGATTGGATGCCTGGCAAAAAGAAAAAAAGACAAGAAAAATTTGATATAACACAAAATCTATAAACAACCAAAACACACCTCAATGTAAAGGGCTTACATGTAGAATCAAGACACAGCCAGATTTCTTACTCTCTTTGTGAGCTGAATGAAGGCTTGGCAGAGTTTGTTATAGTACCCTTCCACTGTGGCTTCTCCATATTTACCCTTTGTGTTCTGACAGCAGACCATGTAGTGGAGCTGAGGGGTTGTCACTAAGCCGTAATCTTTTGGAAACAGAAGACGAGCAGGACAAGAGGAAACGGATGAGAATGAACACAGGTAAGTTAACAAATGGATAAATCATGTGAGTAAAGTGATCTAAATCAACCTACCTTTACTGTGACCACCGAGTGCAGCTACTCCATCTAACACAGCCTGTGCAAGGCTTGCACTGCTACTTCTATAGGGAGGAGAGACATGAACACCTGCGCGTTTAATGATACTGATGATAATGATGCAATAATATGTATTTTGATGCCGATTGAACTCTCAAGAACCGCTGTCAGTGTAGTTGTTGTTCAAGATACATTAACTTAAAACTTTAATACTTAAAAAGAAAAGTGTTCTGCCTCTGTGCATTGCCCGTCAGCACCGTCTGATCAGACTTAAAGCTGCTTCTAACAAGTGTTTCCTCCTCTCTAGGTACTTGCTTGCGTGAACTTACGGTCTGATGTTTGTTGTTTTGAATAACGATGTCTGTTAATGAATTGTAAACTAAACAGTAACTTGGGTGTATGAAACCCAAATTACAGAATATTATATACCTTGTGTCTTTGCCCACAAACACGTGAGCCTCCTCACTCATGTTTATGGCCTCCTTTTTGATAACATCCTTTAGAGCAGTGAGCAAATTTTCCTGCTCAGCATTAGCAAGCTGGGTAGCATAGCCCTCCCATATCAGTGTCACCATCTCCCCCATGGGGTCAACAAGCTTGACCCCATTGTCCTCCTACACAAGTGCAGAAATACAGACAAAGAAGAGAAAGATTAAAACAAATAATAATAATCATCAATTTATTTGTCTGAGGTGGTTTGAACGATCAGGATCACAATTAATGAAAAGTATTTGTAAACGGAGCAACAGCCAGGTCATAAGTCTTTACTTGAAGTATTAACATACGTTTTAAAAGAAGAGTAAAACAATAACAAACGTGATTTACAGACAGTGCTTACTCTCTCACCTCAGGGTTGTGTGAGGCTGTGACCATGACTCCGATAGTGGCTTGGGTCTTTTTGGAGCGAAGTGTGGCCAGCAGACCCATCCTGAACATGACGTGGTCCAGGTGTCTAGCATTGGTCCTGAAACCAGCAGTGCCATACTGCAAAACCAAACCTACAGGTTTAGGGTGTAGACTGGACTGCTGTGACACTTCCTCGAACTGGGTCATCGCTACAATGCATTATGAAGACATAAAAAAAGGTTACAATGAGTATTTCACTGAATATTAACAACAAATGTTTTCTCAATAAAACTTTTTTTTAAAGACCACGCTGTCACAGTTTCTTCATCGTGTCAGATAATGCTTTAGAAAAACAATACTTATGGTTTCTAAAGCATCATATTATTCAAATCTGAACATGTCGTAAGGTACAGAAAACGTTCATACAACAAATGACAACAGGGAGGGCAAAGTTTACAACAGCCACCTACTTAAGAGATAAACTCAATAACCTGAATAACATTGAATGACAGACCAACTTTAAAGAGACTTATAAGGCACGCTTAAATAAATCCCAATAACACGCAGCCAAAACTAGTTCTAAGAGCACTAAACGTAGAGGAACCTGGACCAAAGTTGTTATTTCAAACAAAAAGTTTTGTAATTCACTCACTGTTTTGTACCGTGTATGACCATTAGCAGCAAGAAGCTGCTCCTCGTTCTCCAGTTCCGTCCCCACTCCCCACTTGGCGACGTGGCCACACATGAATGTGCCGACATTTCCGTGTACGTCACGTGACGTAATTACGCTGTATAGCAAGTATCTCGTATCCTCCTGCTGTGGAGTCAGCATGAATATACCACAACTATAAAATGTGTTATTTTATATCTTATATATATTTTATATCTCCATACACGCTTTCCCTTAAACTAAATTCTTGTTTTTCGACACATTCAAGCATTTGTTCTTCTCCAGACTGAGAAATTGGAAACATCAGACCCATATCTTAAACACTAAATATGGCATGTTGAGTCAAGTTTTGCAACCAAACAGAACATTTCTGTGAGCTTGCATGCTGTTCGTGCAGACCTGTTTGAAATGCTGTGTAGAATAAACTACAGTCACGCTCGTAAATTAACCCTTCAGTGCTTATGAGCTTTTATACAGTGACCCCCTGAGTAGACTTCAATTTAAAAGAAGACGTGGGATGAGACTTGTGCCAACCAACACTATCCAGGCACCACGGAGGAAGGATGGGGAGTCTAGATGGATATGTATAAGTCCAATAAATAAACAAACGACCGGGATGGGGGGAAGGAGAAAAAAGGAAATTCCTTTCTGACGTTTCCTCTTTGTGGCGCTGCGCAGTGTTGGCGACACCTCCGGAGGAGAACTGTGGTGCACATTTGCTCTTCTTGAAAAGAGCGGACTAGAGCATCTGAAGCGGCTTTTTTTTTTAGAGCCGACAACCGAGGGGATTGCGGGTTCCTCTTTTATTTTGAAATTCGTTTTAATGCACTGACGCTGGAGGAACAGCCAAACCTGATGCACCCTGCAAACGGGATATTTGACCGATCTGAGGAGTAGTCCATTGATTTTCGTTTCGTCATTTTGCGAGAATATTTTTTTAAACTTCGCTTCATTTTTCCATTTATATTCAACAAGATAAATAGGTATATCTCTTCGGGTGAGAAAATATCTTTTATTGCCAGCTGAGTGTTACATAACCGAGCGGCATTAGCTGTCCAAGGTGCTGAACTGAATCGGCCTAAAACGGGAAGAGCCGACGGGAATTCACAACCTTGCGTAAGTCTACTCATGTCACCACGTATATGATCAACGTGACCGCACAATCTGATGCGAAAATAACGTTTATAAGTGATCTCGGTTTGACGTTTTTTTTCTTATCCGCCCACACACAGAAGGTCACAGGCCTATCCAGCGGGAGAGAGGAAAGCACGGGACAGATCACCGAAGCACCGGGAAGCTGCAGTTTTTTTTAATTCACACATTTCCTCCATCGTCCAGAGGTGAAACACATTCCTGAGGTGGTCGATTCAGCGGAGAGAAAATGTCGGGGCAAACGCTCACGGATCGCATTGCCGCTGCGCAATACCAGCTAACGGGATCAGATATGGCCCGAGCTGTGTGCAAAGCGACCACTCATGAAGTGATGGCGCCCAAGAAAAAGCACCTGGAGTGTAAGTGTGGCTCTTTTTCCTCTTTCTTACTGCAAGGCCTGGCTTAGTAGAGCCTGTGGCTAACCACACACATCCACGAAAAGCACATGCTAACATGCAATCTTATCATCATGGCCATCCAATTACACATACCCTCAGCTTAACAGGGTGTGGTGCCATAATGAATTAATGTAGCCACTGTGATGACCCCTCTGGTGACCCTTTGTGTCAGCCTCTAGTAAAGATGATGGAAACCCACAGAGAGAGCGAAAGAGAGAGTGGGAGAGAAAGGTCATAATTTAAGATGGACTGACAAGTCATTCTTATTGGAAAAGACCACCTAATGGGCTCTTTCATTAAACAAGTCTGTAACAGAGCTGCTGAAACCCTGCAAGACACTTAAGTCTACACACATACTTGATGAAAATGTTGATCCCATATATGTATGATGTCTGAACAGCATGCACAGAAACCTCATAGCGGTGAGTTTAGGCCATAAAGTGACAGCTGAATAAGAAATACAACCTCACAGCTTTATTGACACATCCACAGACCAGGCTTGGGCCTCCTTATGACAAATCATGATTAATCACTGTCATCTATCACACATACTGAGTCAGACCAAAGCAGCCACGTGGCGCTGCATACAGATGATTGCTAGAGACTGATATCTTTTTTTCTTAATGTGCCCATGTGTGTCTGGTCGCAAGGCAGGTCTGGCTCCTGCTTCCTCAGCCTGGACCTTATATCTTGTGATCCTCTCGGCTAATGAATAATTTAATAATCAGCCAATGACTGCCTTGCATTATTTACACAGCCAAAGGTGACCATGCTAAGGCTAGCATGCAGCACAGACCATTGTTTCCTTACTCTCTTCTGCATCTGTGTTTGCTTTTTATGTGTTTAACTTCCACTTTCTGTCACCACCTCTTTCTTTGACTGCAGGAGACAGCTTTCAATGTCCAAAACACTTGAACACACTATCTCTTGACACTTTACATTTAAATGCATCCTACAATATGTAATACATACACATATTGATGATTAGTCTTTCAAGAAGATTTTTGGTCATTGAGTTTTGTGCTGTATCTGTTTCTAGGGCAATTCAACAACTGTGTTGTATGTAGGCCGCTCTTGTACATGTTTCTTTGATAAGGGAGATCCTGACACCATTTCCACTCATAGCCACAATGGTTTTTAATTAAATTGACGATATATACTCACAACTTGAATAACATGTGTGTCTTGTAGTTTATACATAGAATAGGAACAGCATTAAGCAGTTGTTACTATTTAAAGGAAGATAAATAAATTGCTTTATACTGCAGTTGAAAATAACATGCAGGCCATTATATTTAATACAGAAATTGTTTAGTATTTGATGAAATTTTGATTTGATGAAAGTTGTGTCTGTTCCTTTGGCAGTGACAGTTTGTGAACCCTGGGGTTCAATGTGTGTGTGCTATTGGTAGTGGTTTAGGAGGTGCCATGCAGTTGCCATGGCAACATATTGCAAGTGTCAGGGGGTTGGCACCATTTGGACAGAGGGAGATTGTGAGAAAGAAGAGGGAAAATGACAGGGCTCTTATCTCTGGAGTGCAGAGACAATTATGATGAATGTAGATTTCTTCAATGATGACTGTGGAATTGCAATGGCCTTTCAGTGCAGGTGGTTGACTTAAATTTACAGAAGGTTAACACTTGTTGAAAGAAAAAATGCATGTTATTGAATTTTGGATAAAATATGCGAAAATGCTACAGAAGTTCCTTTTTATCAGGCGTTGCACCAATAACTTTGACCCTTAAATTTACTACATTCTAGGAGCTGTACATTTATTTGTGCAAAACAAAAATGTTATCTTGATTAAAGTTCATATGCAGTTGTTATTTATTTGCACAGGAAAATAAAAATAGTAAAATACCTCATTCTATTTTAAAACTCCAGTTTATAGCCCTCTTTGTGTGCTGTGTTATACTGGGGGTAGTGAAAATAAAAGTGGAAGGAATTTGTCCCAAATTTCATACAGCAGTGCATGCATGGTCAGTTTAGAGAGTTGTTTTTTTTTCTCACACAACACCAGAGGCAACATTTAAAATATTTGAGGTCATATTGTGGATGTAGAAAAAGCTGCTTCTGTGCAGATATAAATCCAACGAGCAGCATCTTTTAAAGCTCCTGTGAAGAATTTTAGCTGATTATGAAAAGAGAGAAATTAATGTTGAAGCCTCATTATGAGCTAAGAAATAGCAAGAAAAAAAGCTAGTAAACTAGTAACATCAGTGAAAACTTCTATAGTGTTTTTTAATGTCTGAAAGAACTGTCGTGGGGTAGGTGTCAGAAGAGGTGATTAACTACTTGCTGGCCAAACAGCATTTCTTTTAAGGATCACTGCAAAGTGAGTGAAACATTTAGCTGATAAATCATGAAGAGGGATTTTTTTGTGTGCTAAAAGGCACTTCTCATACATGTACAGTACAAAATCAGGAAAGCAATAAGTGGTCAGCTTCTTCCACAGGGCCGGCAAAATCAATGCAAACCAAAGTACCTAACATTAAGCTGTACGCCTATAAATTAAAGCTTTGTAGATATTGGATTTAATACGTAGAAGAAAAATGCAGTGAAAAAGACATTTCTGGAATGGCCCAGCTTTTTCCCAACAGGAAGCAGTCATATTCAGTATAGTGGTTGGGGGGAGGGGCTTTTTGATTGCTCTTGTTACCTTTCGGCCAAACCAGACGTGTTTATTTCCAGCCATTTTCTGTGTTTAGAAAAGCTAGTTGTAGCCTTATATTCAGGGCACAGATGTTAGTATTTACCTCAATGTTCTACTCAAGAAAATATCAAACTATGGCTTTTAAGTGCAACCAGGTAATGTCATAGCTGACTGCCCTCATTCATGCATTCATAAGATAGTCGTTTTAAAAGGTTTGTAAATTATATTTGAGTCATTTATTTCATGAACAACATAAATATGTTGGCGAATATTGAATCCAAAGAATATATTGAATTTTTGTGTGACTTTCCAATGATGCACATGACAAAGAATCGCCGATATTAACTGTCACTGTTGGTTTGAATGTCCAGTTCTATTTTCTGCTGCAAACAGCTACACAATCTGAACCAGTGTCTTCCTAGTTTTCATTTTGAGGAAACACATACATATGCTGACTCATGTAGAACTTTTCATACTGGAGTCACAGGTCAGTAAATTGTGTTGTGCTTTGTTGTTTAAACCCCTTCATACCTTTTATAAGCTCACTGTGTTACTTTGTCAATGGTCCCTTAATTCCAAATTTGAAATCCACCCTTTTGTTAGCATTGCTCTAACGTGCTTGTTTAACACTACATTTAATAGATGTAGACACGAACAGCTGGAGAACTCAACATCTGTGCAATGTTTTAAAGATTTAACAGTAAACTAAAGAGTGATTATTATATAGCGAGCAGTGACACACAGACACAGAATAGATTCAAATTGGCATAAGGCTATAATTATCTGATATAATTATAGTTAAGCTTTCAGGGTGGATAAACACAATGTTGGGTGGGTGCATGGGTTTCGAGCTATATACAGTATTCTGGCCTCTAGTTTAACCTTAAAGAAATGATTACAGCAGAAAGACACAGACACAAACACACACACAGCATGAGGCCTTGCTAACAGCTCATTATTAGAAGCGTGGCTGTGGATTACCGTAAGAGTCTTTATTTAGCTCTGCCAATCCTCATTAGACATACACACGTATGTCAATGTGTGTTTGTTTCCTGCAATGATACCGAAACAGGAAGCATGGATTATATGATAAGATAACACCTGTATATGGCAACACATCAAACATGAGTCAACACACATAATAGCACATGAACACAAACCGTTTTCACTGAGTGTTACGGGCTTAAAGTCAGAGGGTGTGTGCTGTGTTCAGAATACTAGATCTTGTTATGATAATGTTAAATAACAACAGTTCAGCCATTGTGGACCATGTCACTGTGTGTGTCATCTGAAAAGGCCTCAGGGGTTTAGAGTCTTCAGCCATTTCACAAAGAAGACAAAAAAAACAACACAGAGGGCAATCAGTAAACAGAGGATTAAAAGGAGGTAAACCATGGCGAAAGACTTCAAACAGAAAAGGGGAAATAATTCTGGATAGGAGATTATATATTGGAGACTAATTTCTAAGTTAAACCAAGTAGGAAGAATGATGAATGAATACAGAAACATCAGACATGATCAAAGATGTCACAGTGAGGACATTACCATCTGGTCAGGCTGTACTAGAGAGTGGAGCTAGTAACACAAAGATCTGATGAAAATCTGTGTTTACTTCATTAACTTACAACTCGATCTAGTAAAATAAATATAATAAGTATATGTTTTAAAGATTATCAGAGCTGATATTGCCCATTTCTTCATGTGGTAGAAAGATGACTATTCTGAATAATGAATAATGGCAGATAATGATAGCACTGGTGGTGACAAAAAGCTGATAATGGTGTCAAACAGGTAGAGTAAAACAGACGCGTGCATGTGTGTGTGTGCTACGCGGGGGATGGGCATAGGAAGACCAGCACCAGTGATAAGTAATAATCTGTTCACATCCCCCCAACCATTACATCCCCTCTAACCCCCGGCCCCTCTGTCCGACGTCCTGCTGCCCTGTTCTGACCTTGAGGAGCCTCACTGCTTCGACCCTCATGTCTCTTTACATCTTACATCCTCATGTCAAAATACTCACTGATGTTTCCAAAAAGACTTTCTATTCCTCCTCCTCTTGCTCATCACCTTGCTGTCAGTTCGGTATCTAACTTCTCAAGGCAAACCAAGGCCTGCTCAATATGATGGCCTTCCTCTCTGTCTATTATCAGAATTGCCTGTCGATATCTGCCGCAGTCTCTGTATGGTTACGATTAGAGCTGTTTTTGTCTCTTCGCTTTCCATGTCTGCAAGAAAAAATGACATTTTTAGACGTTCAGACTGCTAAGTGTTTATTGTGTTCTTATTTCAACATTATTTTTACTCCAACCTAGCAATATCTGACTTTTACATGTGCATTTGGAACAATATAATGTCCCCTAATGGCAAAACTGACAAACATTTTGAATTATAGATTATTAGTTAAATATCCAATCTATCAATTTTTCAAAGTCTGACTTCCTCCTCATGAGTAAATCATCTTCCTCTCCTCGTTACTTGGCTGTCTCTGTAGCCATCTGTCTGCTAGTCTCTCTCTCTCTCTTTCTCTAAGGAGAATCTCTTTCAGACAAGAGAAAGTAAAATATAAAAAGATAAACATATCTAGTGTATAGTATTTAACATCTGTAAAATGTGTATTTGGATTTGACACGTTTCAAGATGTCTGAGGGGAAAATTACTTTATTATTACAGCAGTTTGACTTTATAAAGGTATTGAACTTCCCCCTAGCTTCACGCCACAGGAAGTGTACTAAACTAAAGTGTGTTGCATATAATATGATGTATTATATCAATTTGTATAAATTGCTTATTTCATCTCATTTAAAAAAAGCCGTTTTTACCTTCCTCTTTCTCGTTGTTTTGCACTCAACCAAATTCCTTGTAAATCTACAGTACATAACTATGAACCTGATTGTGGTCATAAATCAACATAATATAATCAATAAATGTTTCTACTTTGTGTTGGATTCCACAGTAGTGTAACACAGACAGAAAGAATTCTTTGATGTACCTGCTCATCTTTAGCTCCCGTTTGCTTTTTATTCCACCTCGTGCTGATGTGATGTTCTGCTATTTCTCAGCTGGAGACAACTCTGTGTGAGAGTCTGAACTGGCAACACGGGAGGAGTGCTGACG
Source organism: Symphodus melops (assembly GCF_947650265.1). Lineage (NCBI taxonomy): Eukaryota > Metazoa > Chordata > Actinopteri > Labriformes > Labridae > Symphodus > Symphodus melops. Next base: position 12,627,118 of record NC_136691.1, read on the forward strand.
AAGCATTTTTCTCTCTTACTGTGTGCACTGTCAGCTGTGTGTGTGTGTGTGTGTGTGTGTGTGTGTGTGTGTGTGTGTGTGTGTCAGTTCAGGTCTTCCTCCTGGCTTATTATTCTCCTGGGTGTCTGGAGCAGCTCTGCAGTGAACACTTAATCAAAGTTTAATCTTAGTTGATCAACTTATGTCTGCATTTGTCAAAGACCAAACTAACCTTGACTAACCTCTAAAAAAAGACACTTCCCACTCTAGAAAACAACCCTTAGTCATCAGCTCTCTGAAATGTCTCACAAATTTCAATGTAGATTTGAAGTGAGGATCTTTGAATGTAGATTTTTGTTGCGGATTGTGTTGCAGACCTGGTGTCAGCCACCAACACTACCAATGTGAACATCCCTCAGATGGCCGACACGCTGTTCGAGAGAGCTACCAATGCCAGCTGGGTGGTCGTCTTTAAGGCCCTCGTCACCACTCATCATATGTGTGTCCACGGCAATGAAGTAAGTGAGTGGGATTGAGGAAGACCAGTCATCTGTTACAATTCAATTCATGTTTGAATCCAGGTTTGTTTAAAACACAAGAGCTTGATATGACTGATTTTTTTTAATGAATTGTACAATTAATTGGATTACTTAATTACAGTATATTCTAATGCAAATGTTAATTTCTCGAGGTCTGACCTCTGAAACAAGAGAGCATGTGTTCTATATTTTTTTATACCTCTAGCTTTATTCCTTTCCTCCCTTGTCCTTTGTAATTGAAAAGGTTCATTGTGTTTTCTTTCGCTCTTTCACAGAGGTTCATTCAGTATTTGGCCTCCAGGACTTCCCTGTTCAATCTCAGCAACTTTATTGACAAAACCGGCTCTCACGGTAAAGAAACTCCTCACTGTGATTATTGTGTGTGTGTGTGTGTGTGTGTGTGTGTGTGTGTGTGTGTGTGTGTGTGTGCGTGTGAGTGTGTGTATGTGTGTGCGTGTTGAGGGTAGTGGCTCATAGCTAAACTGATCTCAGTATCCGGCAGTGCAGAAAAAAAAAGCAGGAAGAGAGCCATCTGGCAGATAGGAGGGGCTGGACACGATCACACATGTAATTTTACACACATGCATGCAAACAGATGCTTGCGTTGTTGTCTCAATCTGCTTATGTCTCATGTCTCAATAACTCTTGATTATTCAAACCTTTTAAAGCTAAAATGAACTATGATTCACATTTCCCCGCAAGAAGTGGTGTTGTTTCTCCTCAAAATGGTTGTCTTTGATTGAATTTGAAAGCAAGGCAGCCTTGTGTGCATCGTTTTCCCACCTTTATCAAAAGTAACGTTTTTGATTGCATCATGGTGTTCAAAACTGTGGTTCCTAATGGTTTGAGCTGAATTCTACGAAATATGGGAAGCAGGACAATTTTAAGGCAATTTGAAATAGTAGGAAATGTCAAGAGATAGTGATAGTAACCCGCTTTTCATGTCCCCATGCTTCAGTTAGTGTTCAATTAGCAGTGAGGAGACAAATAGAAACTCAGGATGCAAATAATGAGGTTTCATAGAAACCACAGGACTTGCATCACAAAGAACAAATTAAAGGAAGAAGTTATAAAATGCATTATTGTTTTCCAAAAAGACCTAAGTAAAATCCTAATATTGCGATTAAACACGAATAAAGAGCCTTTTCCGCCTTTTGATGTATGTTTCTGGTTAGGCTATGACATGTCTACATTCATCAGACGGTATGGACGATACCTGAACGAGAAAGCCTTTGCCTACCGCCAGATGGCTTTTGATTTCACCAGAGTCAAGAAGGGGTGAGTCCAACAAGCTGTCTACAGAGGCTGGACATTTTCTCTACTTTCTTTCTACGCAGTTCGACCCCTCATGCGATTACTAGTCAACAATACAACATTTTTACAGATCCTCTATACTTGATGAAATCATTGTTTGTTCTGATCCATGTGCAGCGTCTGACTCTCAGCTGTTGTTTCAGTGCTGAGGGTGTGATGAGGACTATGACCACTGAGAAGCTGTTGAAAGGCATGCCTGTCCTGCAAACTCAGATTGACACACTCCTGGAGTTTGATGTGAGTCTGACTTTGATTTTCACGCATACTTAACAGAAACATGCAGCATCACCTCAAACTTTTTTTTTTTCGTTATCTTTGCCTTTTCAGATCCATCCAAAGGAGCTGAACAATGGGATCATCAATGCTGCATTTCTGCTGCTCTTCAAGGATCTGGTCAAACTGTTTGCATCCTACAATGACGGAATCATCAACCTGTTAGGTCAGTTGTGCACAAGGGACTCTTGGTTGAAACTTTAAAAATAAGAACATTGATTAAAATCAATGTGTAACTTCTTGTATTCATAGAGAAATACTTCAAGATGAAGAAGAGTGACTGTAAGGAGGCCTTGGAGATCTACAAGCGGTTCCTGACCAGGGTGACAAAGATCGGGGAATTCATGAAGCTGGCTGAGGTAAAAGATCCACCTGTTCTCAATATGAACTTCACAATCGATATCTCTGTCTGAAGTGTCTATTTGATAGGTTTCATGTTCAGATGAAGTAACTGCCCTTTTTATGATACACCCACTGCAAGAACTAGGATGCTAGTTAGAGCGATATTTTCTTGTACTAAAGACCTGATATTCAAACAGCGCATACGGATCTTTGACAAGTTTATTTTGGTTGCTTTGTCAAAACATAAGGGTTACTGTCATCTTTAATGTGTGTTTTTTAACAGATTGTTAAAATCACTTAAAAATGAAACAAAACTCATAAAGAGAAGTTTCTATTTGCCCGTCTGCTTTCCAATTCTGTTATTATCACAAATTCTGCAAGACGCAACAAACACAACCACGGACACAGCAAATTTAATCTGGTTGTTGTTATGGTACACAAGAAATGTGCAGGAGTTATACCAACCAACAGAAGACCAGTAGGAAAGTGTAGCTATCCCATACGATTGGGAAGGCAATAGAAAAAAACTTTCAACGGTATGGCAGTCTTAGGACGGCATTTGGCAATTCATTTAAAATCTATTGATGTTGTCACCACCAGTGCTGTCATCTTGTGAAAATGTTCTTTGCAACAGTCCGTTGGCTTGCAAGTTGCGAAACTGATTGAGTTGGTCTAGCCAACTTGAGGATTATATATATTCAGAATAAAAAAGGTAATGAGTACAACTATTGTAAAACATTTTTCCACATTTTTTTTCCTTCCACAGACTGTTGGAGTTGAGAAAAACGACATTCCTGACATCAACTACGTGAGTTAACACTTCATACCTATCATTTATTAATCCCAGAAGAATTGGTACGAAGAATGTTGTGCACATCAACCTTCCCACTTCAAACACACCCATCACAATCTCCTTCTGCCCAGTGTCTCCACCCTGGGGTGGTGGTGGATCTAGCAGATTCAGATGACGAAGATTGTCCGTTTAAACCTCTTGAGGACCCGGTAACCACAGGGTGTCCTTGCTGAGTGCCTGATTACAGGATGGAGTGTCAGCATGTTAAGCTCAAATAGTATTTCACAAAAAGGTCATGCTGGTCCTGTGTGTTTGAGTTTGTACAATGCATGATGGAACTGCAGTGAGATAATCTAATACCCTGTCAGTTTAATTTTCCCCACTTTTTCTCCCATAACTGGCAGACAAACACAGATGCTGCAATGATGGAACATATTGAAATGGGTTATTAATTTGTCTATCAACTTTTTTTTTTCAGGCTCCCAGCAGCATCCTGGAGAGTCTGGAAACACACATGAATGGTCTGGAAGATGATAAGGGCAAAAAGAAGGGGTAAGAGATTATTAAGCAAGTACTCTCTTCATATCCATTTAGGTGTGTCTTAATCTCTACAAGCCATATAAGAAGAATTGCAATCCCATCTTGACATAAGGCAAAGAAGGTGGATTCTTGGAAGCTCCATATTTGTTTTGGGACACAAAAGTCGTGTGACTGAAAAGCTTGAGCAGTCAGACAAATTGTTGTTAGAAAGAGGTCTAACAAGTGCTTTTCCTATTGTTTCCTTTAACCCTTCCTCTCTTTTATCCCCTTTTATGTTCATTTGGAATCACCAGTGAAGGGTGAGCATATATTGAATGTGTTTGAACTTCTCAGAGAGAACTGTGTAGATTTACTTTCCTTATGACCCCCCCCCCCCCCCCCCCCCCCCAAGACCGGCAGTTAAATGTACACATCATTCACATGTGGGTTACACTATGTTGATAGTGTGATGTGAATAAACACCAAAGTTTACTCGATTTCTGTTTTGAAATGTGTCTATTGATGTCTTTACATGTGTGAACTGAACACATGGTATGAGTAATAGTCAGTCACCTCATGTGTATTATTGCACCCTGACCTGCAATGTGGATCATTATATGAAGGGTTAAATTAACTATTGGAATCCAATCAATAATGTCTGCTGACAAAATGTGTTTTTCAGTTTATTCTTTGGAAATTAACTCTTCATATGATCACATAAAATCCAATCTGTTTTTTAGTTTTGTTCAACGTCTTCTTGAAATACACCAATAAAATAATATCCAATCTAAAGATATCCTTTTAAGCAAAGCACTCAAAAATAATCTGTCTTTGCTCTTTCAGGTCTCCAACAAAGGTAAGATTCATTCAAATTATATATATATATATATATATATATATATATATATATATATATACATACATTTTAATGACATATACATACATTTTAATGAAATGTTTTGATGAGCTCCTTGGGCCTGATGCAACATTGAAAGGGGTTTTCCTTGTCTATCTTGCAGGGCTCTCCTACAAACAATGTATCTCCAACATCAACTCCAGCCAAATCTTCAAACGCTGTCCCGACACTGCAGCCACCTCCTGGGGAGAGTGCTGCTGCTGCGGCTGCTCCTGAGCCAGCTGAGGAGTAAGGGCTTCATTTTACAGCAATAAATCATGTCTGTTTTGTTGAGACTTTTTGGATGTATTGGATATGTACGGATGATGTGTGAATTTGTGGTGAATCCTACTCATGGTTCATAGGTTCACCAAGTGGTCCATGCTGAAATACTGTTTTTCAATCTATTTAATTGATTACTGTGATATTTGATACAGGGTCTGGATCATACGTTGTGTACCTCTGATTATCCCCTCTGCTCCTACATACTTTTTTGACGGGGAAAAAATATTGATTACCTTGTAATGTAAAATTTGAAACAATCTTCAGGTTAAAATCTTGATTTTTTTCAAAAGTTGGTGGTCTTTCCAAGCAATGCCTGTTTGATACTACCCTCTACCTCAGTGGTGGGGGGTGTTCACTATCAATAAATGTTAGCATGCAAACCCACTAAGTACAGTAGCTCAAAGTAAATGTGACTTCTCCTGATAATAAATATTACAAGATATGATTATGATAAGAAACAGAATTGTCGATCGTCACATTACCTGAACATGTCTTCTTTTTTACTACTGCTCCGCCCTTTAGGAACAACCATTAAGACTTATTATTCAATTTAATCATATTCCTAAAGTAACCGTTTTCCTCTAATGTCATACAAATTTATTTATCACCATTAGGTTGATCAGCAAATAAAAGACAATGATCTGCTAAATTCCTGATTCCCAGATAACACAAGTGTAATAATATCATTAGCTAGAAAACAGTTAAAAGCTAATAAAACAACTTATTAGCGGTGCCGTGCACATTACAGAAAGCATAATATCCTAAAACACTTTTAGCTTGGCTTCTACTTCCTAGCGAACAAAATGTTTGATAGGACATCGTCGATTGCTAACATTATTTGTTGGTTTACTCACTTTGTTTCTGCCTTAATCCTCCAGTTCCTTGTTGGATTTGGATCCACTGTCCTCCTCGGGTCCTTCAGTCGGGACATCAGCTGCTCCCACATCTTGGGGAGGTGAGTCCCTTCCTCCTCTCTTTTCAGAAGCTGAAATGCACTTTTTAGCATTGACAGTTTAAAGAAGTTATTTGCAAGAAAGGTTTTTTTTATAGGAGCTTGATTCATTTACATGAAAACCACTAGTCTCAAGGAAGAATCATAAATAGTTTGAATGAACACCTTTTCATTTCCTGTTTTCTTTTTCCATAGATCTCCTTGGATCAGGTGAGTGTCAGTCAAAGTTTGTAATTCATCTCCAGCATTAGTCTAGAATACAGTACAGTAGTCTTGAATCATCCTCCAGGATACCTCAGTGTGTATGACTTTCTAAACAAACTCTTATCTGAAATGGAGATCAACTGGAAGCTATGTTGGTGTGTTAATCCATATAAAACAGACTTCGCTGTAGAAATGTCATGTGGTTACCTCCCTGTTTGTCTCCTCAAATTGTTCTCTAGTCTGAGTGTCTTTGTTTCTCTCTGCCTTCTCTCTCCCTTCCCTCCACATACTCCATCGTCTGGTTTATGGTTTTTAATGGGGGCTATTTTGTTGGTTGTTTTTTATTGGTTATGATTGGGTGATGTTAATAATTTGGTAAATACTTGGGTTTCTTTGGTTGGTTAATCCTAAATTTTCTCAATTGAATTTTATTTCAATCATACTTTTCTTTCGGCTTGTTTTGTTCACTCTTGAAACGGTGACTCAACTGGTTATTTGGTTGCTTTCTGGGTTATTTTTTGGAACTTTTCGTTTGGGTTTTCGAATACCCTGTTGGCGCTCGCAGAAATGGGCGATTCCTTGCTATCTGAACCCACCCTCACAGCAGAGACCGCCCCCTCCCCTGCAGCGACGCCCACTCCTGCAGCAGCAGAACCTGGAGTCTCTCTAGCTCCTCCCACTAGCACAGCAGCTGCCACCTCCCCTGGCACCGTCAATATGGATCTGTTGGGAGGTCAGTGGGCTTCCAGAAAATTCTCTATGAAAGAATCAGTCTGGGAAGCTCAATCCGAAAACCATCACACAATATGATAACAGAAAGACTGCATGCACAAACACATACAGTATCTCGACTGCACTTCACAAGTATTTTTTATATTCTGCTGATGATGTTTCATCATCAGTTACATTTAACTTTAAATGATGCATTGATGTACACGCTCATTGTTTCCAGCTTTGCTTTGAAAATTGTTTGAAATAGAGCACAATAAATAATCACGAAATAAATAATGATATTCATCAATGAACTGTTAATTGAAAACTAATACAGAAGTTATTTTAAGGATTTTGTTTTTTGTTGCCTACAATATTAGATATAATAGCATTTCCCCAATAACAAAAAACACTTCTTTTCACATTTGAATTCCTGTCACTTTAATTACTATGAAACCTTTCAGTTAATCAATATGCCCTCGGTCTATTTTAGCCAGGCTATTTAGCTGTTAGCTACTGATATAACAATCTTTAAAGTTATTTTAAAGAAAGCCAGGGTCACTAACTAACCAACCCTACAATTTTGCTGAGTAAACTAGCTTGAGTGTTAGCTTAAATTAGCCTAACATTTCATTACCTACCTAGCATCATGTAGAGTGCATACCTGGTTAACATCTCTCATGGAGGAAATATGCCTGATCTTTGTAAGCACAGATGATCTTGTAGGATACTGCTGAATTTACTACTTCTGGAAAACATCCAAGAAAGAGATAATATGAATTTATTTTATTCACAACTACTAGTTAATGTATTAGTTTTGAATATCTTATTCAAGTGATTATTTATTTCATGATTTATTACTTTTACTTCTTCATGCACAGTATATTGTGAAATGAATACAAACACATTATCACAGTTACTCTGTCTGACACATAAGTGCAGTACGCCTCCAGATACTCTCAGCTGCACACTCAGATTACAAATACTGCTACACTCATTCTCCACATGCATCTTGCTTGATTGGCAGACATGCTTTTCTATGACCTCAGGGAAAAGCAATTCTGCTAAAACCCTGTTACATGGCTACAGTTACAGCTGTAACACTTGTAGATTTCAAGCTTATTCTGCTCTCCATGCAGTAGACGAATCCTTGCTGTAGTGCTTCATGTCTGTAATCCCATTTGTCCATTCACCTGTCATTGTCTGATGCTTGAGTAGCTACTTAGCTTACCTGAATTATTCTGATGTTTTCTGTTTCCTCCTTAAACAACTTGCCTTTACTTTATTTGACAACTTTATTTTTCTTTTCAACTTTCTTTCTTACTCTCTCTCTCTCTCTCTCTCTCTCTCTCTCTCTCTCTGTCTCTCTCTGTCTCTGTGTGTCTCTGTCCACTCCTGTGAACCTCAGATACCTTTTCAACACCTGCTCCTACCACTGAGGCCTCTGCAGCCACTACTGAAGGTGGCGCCATTGCTTCGCCTGCCTCTGCTACGAACGCTGGAGCTGGTGGGTGTCTGAAAGTTTGTCTTTGTGCGTGTATGGCTGTTTGAGTAAGAGTGAGGGTAAAAGCAAAAACGTAGATGACCACTGTAGGTGTTCAACATCTTGAAAAGCTTTCCACTGCGATTCAACAACTGTGCCCTTTGCTAAATTCCGGCCCTCTTTGGCCCTTTAGCTCTCATAGCCTTCTATGATATACATTATCTAGGCTTGCCCCTCAAGTTGACATTAAAATACTTTTACAGGGATCTCGTTTTAAAACCAGTTGTTCTTTAAAGCTGTCAAACCAGGCAATAATGAGAAGAGTGCTTTTGTCTAGATGTCTCTTTGAAATTTGAAAAAAATTTTCAACAAACTACTTACTTAAATATTCCAAATCCAAAACAATTATTTGAAATGTTTCATTTGTCTACAACAGTAACAAAGGGTGGAGCACTGCATTGCACCAGCTTTGTGTGTGTTCAAACGTAGCTTAGTTTAAGCTTAGTTTAGCTAAATTCACATTTTACTAACGTTTTAGGTGTTGCACCAGTTTCAACAACTTCAAATCTTCCACCGAGCTCATAAGTCCTCTCTAAAATATTGGCGTAGGTAATGGATTCCCTGCAATGGATTGCATCCTTAAGAAATCTACAATGTTTTTTAAAACTCTGTTTTTACAATGTTTTCCATGAATGGAGCAAGAGATAAAATTACTTCATGTATAGCTGATGATTTCCCCACTCAGTGACACTGTTGATATTTCACTCCAGCTGTAGAACAAGGAAGTAAACTTTAGTTGTCACTAATGCATTTTCATATATTTATATTTTTCTCTATTTTTTTCCACCTCTGTTTGTTGATTAACTGCTGTTTACAGAAGTTATTTTTAGCTGTTTGTCTGTTCAAAGACAATAAGGCACATGAGGCAGCACTGACAGCATTAAGCACATTTATTTTAAATGACTGGTCGCATGCACTTAAAATGCCCTTTCAAAAAAATATTTTTTCAAATGCTTTAGCAGTTATGAAATTATACGTCATTATAGACTGATGAAGGAAAGATGGAATCCGAATCCGATTGATCTGAGAAATACTTGCATCCCCGTCCTTCACTTGAAACCCTCTCATTAATATTAATGGAACCATCTACTGCGAAGTGAAGTAACATGACTTGTGTGTGAGGACACCCACACTACTTTTATAATTCCAGCTAGCATAAAATGAACAGATTTGATTGGTGCACTAACTTACTTTTTGCAGTTTTAGTTGACCAATATATGCAAACAAATTCACCATTTACCCATGTCCCTTTGGTACCTTTCTGCAAAATAACAAGATGCAGCCCAGCTGGCGTTTACTTGTAAGTGGTGATTGTAAACTGTGAGATGTTTAACAGTTACCCATGTCAGTTTGGACATTGGCTCATATCCAGTTCACTTCATTTATTCTCATGGTTAACATGACTTTTTCCACTTCAGGCTACTTATTGAGTCCTACAACTCTACTATGATTTTTTAACTTTATCGCTGCAAAAGGACCCTATTCATACAAAAATATGTTTTATTACACAACAGGACCACAGTTAACATTGAGTCTACTTTGAGGCTGATGTGTTATGAAAAAGGTTACAACTAATCTGTGGGCTGTGTTTTTCTCTACTCATATCTGTATTAAAAAACATTAAGCTAACTTATAATTCTGCTCGCCTAGTTAAGCTTAGCAAACAGGGAAACACAAAAAGTATGTATGTATTAAACAAGCATTTGTGTGTTAATTAGTGAGCCTCAGATGTGACAAGGTGGTATCTTTGTTTGTTTGTGCTAAGCTAGCCAACTGTACCTTTCTATAGACTGTATAGTTACTAGGAAGAGAGTCTTGTTTCTTTTTATTTAACTCGTGTTTTCTCATCTGGTAAAGATGCCCTTTTATTAAGGCTAGTTAAGGCTTTTACTTGTGATGGAATATGTTTATAAAATAGTGTTGCAGATTTGAACCAACATGGTTTTTCCAGTAGTTAATGTCCCAATGTTTTGTTATCTACAGGCTTGTTTCTGCTGATGTGTGCGTTTGTTTGGATTTCTTTTGGATTTAATGGGGGGTTTTTTATTTTTTCATCTCATCTTTGTGCAGGGATAGAAGGCGTATAGACTTGCTTGTCATTACTGCGGGTATCTGCACAGTGCTATTGTTGTTGCCATGGCTATAGAAGACATTAGTGTTATTTATCTCTTGTCATTGGCTTCGTATGATGCGTGCATTTTCTGTTGAGGAAAAACAAGTTGTTGGTGGGAGATTTCTATTTTGTTCAGTTTAGGTCAGTTGGGTTTTGTTTCTAAGTTTTCTTTACTTTGAATGAGTAAAATATTGTCTTTATTTGTTTGGCACTTTTCCTCCCCAGTGCTGTTTATGGAACTACTTTTTCTCAACTGTTAGAGAATTGCAACTTTGCACATTTTTCTCCCCTTTTTCTCTGAGAGCCTACCTCCTTCAATTTCATATTTTCATCATCCTCACATTAACAAAATGTCTCATCTGGTTTGTATGGAAGTCATTGTCTAACATTAGTTGTTACTCTCCATGTGTTACATTTCTTTCTCATCCTTTTCCCTCCCTCAAGACCCCTTTGCTTCCTCGGAAGGTAGCACCAACACAACGTCACCAGGTCTAGACCTTTTCAGCATGATGACAATGGAGAATAATAATCCGGAAAATTCCCTGGATGCCTGTTTTAGCTCTGTGGTGCCCTGCCCCTCCCCTTCACCTTTTCTCACCTCTAGCACCATCACCACCACTGCAACCATTTCAGCTCCCATATCCCCCAGCGTCACCAGCCCTGCGACTGACCTTTTCAGTGGTAAACATTAGAGATGTGTGTGGTCTTGTTTTAATTTTGTCTTTTATATTCTCCTGAATATTCTGTAATGATGCTTTTTATACCGCTCCCCTTTCAATTCTTATTCACGGACTAATTTGCACATTGTAAAGGTCTGTTTCATGTCTGATCATCCTCACTGTTTAAAGAGTTTGAGCATTTTGATTATTCCTCACTCTGGATGCGCATGTGTTCGTAGATATTTTTGATTCCATGCCAGACACGAGCTTGACCAAAGCAGACACGCCCAGTGCTGACTTGTTTACTGCAGGTACCCTGTTGCCCCTGCTCTGCCATCTCTTGTGCACATCCACTCTCATATCCTGTCTTGCCGTGTCTCTTTTTCAGCTCTGTCCTTGGCTTTTATTTAGGAACAAGAGAAGGAAATGAGATTTCTCACATATGGGTCAGCTTAAAGCTTCTGTGCTGTTTGATTCATTTTCTAAATCACTCTTACCTCCTTTCTGTTCCAGCATGAACTGTGTGCTGCGATTGCAAATGAAAAATGCATTATAATGAATCAAAGTCAGTTACAGTTTGCATGTACTCGTGTTTGAGTCTGTTTGGGCTCTTAACACCATCTCCACCTTGCCCTCCCCAGCGGATGTGTTCAGCTCCCCTGCCCCCATTCTCTCCTCCGCACCCCCACCCAAAATTGACACAGGAGCCATCATGAACCTTTTTGGTGGTGGGTAACTAACATGATTGTCTGCTATCCCCCTGTTCCTGAATGTATCATCAGTGAAGAGGAGTAGGGTAGTTACAATTGAAACCACAATGAGATTGTTACCAGGCTTTTGTATGTTCTAACCAGTGAGTTAGTGAGAGTTACATTGTTGCATATTTTATTTCTTTGGTTTCATCAATTCATAACAAGGGGAATTATTTGTGATTAGGTTTCAAAAGTGTTCTAAGTAGATATCAGAGATAAGGGTTATCTTGATTAATTGTTCAAATTACATAAACTGCAAGGTGTGATATCAAACCTGGAGTTTGTGTGTTTTAAATTGAAAATGCAAGTGGACAGTTTTCAAAGACTGTCAGATAAGTTCATTATATAAGAGTGTATGCTTGTGAGTGTGCGTGTTCTAATTTGTCAGAGCAATATTTCCTGTGTTGTTATAAAACATGTGTGGAACCACACGTTCAGTATCGTCCTCTCTAACTCGAAGCACTCTGTTTGGCATTACCAGTGTGAAGGAGAAGGCTGACTATAACCACTTCTTTGCCCTCATGCTGCGATGGGAATGGCTCCTCTTGCTTTGACCTGGCATGGCTTGGTTTGGTTTTTTTGGTGTTGACCTGCCAGAGTCCACAGGAGGAGATGCTACAGCTGCTGCCGCGCCTGCTGCCCCCGGTGCTGAACTCATGTCAGGTAAAACCAGTCCATCGGACTTCTGCATGTATAGTGTGTACACTCTGAAGTAAAAACACTGTGGTTAAGTCATGAATGGATTGCTTAATGGGCATATAGCATACAGACAGACTGTTGTTTGAGTTGCAGTCCCTGTAAAAAGTAAAAATGTCCGGATTTTGCTTTTCTGCTCCTGTCCCTGCTCAGAACCTTTTAAGATGAGTGTCTGGAAATGAATCCTATGAAACCCAAAAGTCATTTTTTTATGGTTTTCTTCAAATGAAAGCTACAAAGCATGCTTACTGTAAGCTAGAGTAACGTTTAAATTAATAGAGAAATTTCACTTAGTTATTTATTCATGAGGATAAGATTGTGTCTTCATTTACAGTGTGCAATATCTCATGAATAGCATCTGAAAGCTCTGGTTCACCTGCACAAAACACTGACAGAAAGAAGAGGAGTAGAAAGAGCTTTTTACATGTCTGTGCTCAGCGGGCAGTTGCTTTATAATCCATCCATGACATAAGCCATTGTTAATTCATTACGGCATGCTGTGTTGTTGTTGTTGTTGTTGTTGTTGTTGTTGTTGTTGTTGTTACAGCCACTGTATGTTTCTGGCTGAATGGTCAATTTTGAAAAATGATTTTTCTGACGCTCAATAAATGACTTTGGTTCATGAAACAGGTTCAAATTCAAGAAAAAAGGTTCATTCAAAGAAAATTTACTTGTTTTTGTTAATTTTTTGCTTGTATGACACCCAATAATGATCTTAACTAAATAATGAAAAGCAGCCCATTCTCCACCTCAAGTTGCTAAATATGACCGTTTTTAAATAAATCTAAGAGTCAAAAAAGGATGCTGTAAGTAACCCTCCAGAGTTATTACTGGATAGCTTTTTTTTTGAGAGACTGAAGTCTGGATAAGTATAAAAATGAAACATTAACTTGGGGTGGCAGTCAAAGGATATGTCATGGGACTTTTATCCAGGGGGACACTGTTGATTTCTGATTAAGACGGAAGCCCCTTAAACACATGCAAACAGAGACTTCACCCAACTTTATCTGGACTTTCTTCCTGACAGCCTCCTAGTAAAACATCTGTTAGGAGTCAGGGTGAGTCGATGTGTTCATGCAGCAGGATTCACTGCAAGAGAGTGGGTGGTGGTTATGATGTTTATATCTTGGGGCCATTGCACCAACAGTTTAATTTGTGCACATAAAAATGCTGCTTCATTTAATTTTCTGCTTGCCAGTTTGTTCTTTCCCACTCTTTTGTTGATACTATGAATATGTGTAATCACTCCTGCTGTGAGGGCAACTCAGGATGCGGTCCTGAAATGTTCCGGAGACTTTCAGGACTGCATGTGGGAGAAAACTTAAATAGTCCATGTTTAGGTGTTTAATAGGTTGACTGCTTTTTTAACTTATTATCACATAAAGTCAGTCTTTATGTGTGAAACAAATCTTATATAGTACCATCAAAAACAAGTCTTTTGTGTTCAGTTTACCACAGATTTGTGATTGTTGTTGCAAATTCAAAGTCATAACTTGTTTGTGAGCAAGCTTTATTGAATTTGAAGAGATTGTGAGTAAAGTAAAACTTGGGTTATTTGTTGGGTATACAGTAAAGTGCAGTCACTGTTGAATCATGTGGAATTAAACTATGTCCATATACGGTCCAGTTACTGTCATCCTCACATCATGTACAACTTTTTTTTTTTTTTGTCTTTGGGGAATTTCTGTCATCTCTCCCACCTGTTAGCATTTTTCATTTAGTTTCACTGGTGACTGTTACCATGGCATTCTGTGCCCTGCCCACCTGTTTCCTCTCATGCCCTGTCCTATGCCATTGGTCTTTATGTTATACAACTGATGGTCTGCAATACTACTGCTTGAAGGCTTAACCCTTTCTTTCCCCTATTTCTTTCTATCGTTCATGCTTCTTTAAACTCTGATGGTTTCATTGTCTCCCGCTCCTTTAAACCTCAATGCTTTTCTCCCCCTTCTCTGGCAACTGGGCTTTTTCTTTTTCACTCTCTCTCTCTCTTTCTCTCTTCCTCACTCGCTCTTCCTCTCTCTCCAACTATTTCATGCGCTGGCTCATTGCTTGCTTCCTGCCATTTGACTGGGTGAGTTTCCTTTGCTCTTTAACACGCTAACTTCCCACAGTGCACTGCTGCATTGCAGTGGTGAAAGGCACACTCAGCTGCACTGTCCCTTCCATTACTGACACTCTACAGTCACAGAGAGTGACGATGCAGCGTGCTTTAGCATTTAGCTTAGCTTCATTCTAGCTGCACTGCCTATTCCCCAATTTTCTGCAGCATTCACACACACAATCCACCCAAAAAATGTAACTCAACCAACAATCACTGAAAATGTATTCTTGAGCCTGTTTATGTTGGTATGATGGTATGGTGTATATATATCTTTATTTTTATTTTTTTAAATATAGTTTTCTTTGTGCATATTGCAAATAAGCACAGTATTAAGCAGCTAATAGATGTCTCCTCTCGAAGATATGACTACATATTAACTCAGTCTGCACAAAATGACAAACCATTGAATGAAATACTTACATTTTTTGTATTTATATATATATATATATAATTCTTTTTTGGAAGACTCAAGGTCCATTTGAAAAACACACAGCCACGCACAAACATACAGCAACACAGAGGTTAAAAAATAGGTAGAAGACAATTGTACCAGTGCTTCCACAAATTTGACTGGTATCGTACAGTGCGATGTCTTCTATGTTGTAATATAATAGAAATTGGCCTTTTAGTAAATATAACAGTGCTCATCTCTTCTCTGTTGTCATGGAGACATCTCTTGGTTGTCATGGTAATCCTCAGTAGGAAGTATGGCTTCTGTTAGAGTGTGAGAACTGCTTACATTGAAAAATGCTAACATCAGCCTCCCTCTTTCCTTCCCTCTCTGTAGTATTTGATGGATTAGGAGATGTAATGAAGCCCACTTTGACCCCTCAGGGGGGTGATGTTGACACCTCTATGGCTAACATGGCGAGTAGTAAGTAGTCATTTAGATCACTAGCAATGTCTTTCTATATTGGGAGAAATTTGCTTATTGGCTTTACATGTAAAAGACAAATGAGACAACAGATGCCACAATATGAAGATTGAAACACCCGCACTTATGTGAAGCTTTAGCTAGATGCCAGTTGCCCTAATTTAACATAATGACTGGAAACAAGTTATTGGCACTCTTGACTGTACCAACATTCACCTACTGCATTTGTTTGTTTTAAAGGAAAGGTGAACAAGCAAGAAATCTTAAACTATGTGCTTTATTTCTGTATACAATCTGTAGGTATGCCAACCTAAAATATTGCTTGCTGCTATCCTTATATCGCAGACAGAGTTGATTGTTTCTAAATGTTGTAAAGTCAGCACATTTTCAAGCTAACCTAGCCTTGTCTAAAATATATATATTTTTTCGGTAAAAGGTTCTCTATGTAAATTTTCAAACTTTAAAATTCATAATCAAACATTAAAAGAATAATAATCAACATTTTAACAAGCTCTGTTGGTGCTGTCAAGCAATTTGGCTATTTTCTTTAGTTTCAAGTCTAAATGCTAAGCTAAGATAAGCTAATCACCTCCCAGCTTCAGTTAAATACTTAAACTGCCTTAAAATGATGTGGTATAGATCTTGTTAAAAAAGCAAATAAATGTATTTCTTCCCACTGATTTAATTCTGAATGTTTTTAACAAAAATGTGTTATAAATGTGGCTTCACTGAAGTCAGTAAATGAAGACAGTGATGTTGCAGTATCTCTCTTTCTTTTTCTAGATCTCTCAATGGGAACCCCAGCGGCTCCTCAGGTAGCTCCCCCATGTTGGGGTGCTCCCATGGTAAATGTTGTCTGTGTCTTATAGCATGGAGTGGAGACGCATGGCAGCAACAGACAGGGCATCGCAGCAATCATGAGCATTGCCTTCATCTTGCTCTCCAGGTTCCAGATTTTATCATAAACGTAGCATACTGAGGGCCATGGCAGCAAAGAAGGTGGAAAAGACCCGTGAAGCAAACTTGCCACACTTGAAGAGACCAAGGGCAGAAATGAAGGCAATTAATATGTAGTTTAGTATTTCTGATACACTGTACGTATCTGGAACATCTACTGGAGAGTAATGAAGTGGCAAATGATAAAACCAAATTTAGAAGCTGTTGCCGTGAAACACCTTCTTCTTCTTTTAATTATTTTATTCTTATTTATTTTTTAAATCCTATCTGAGTCCAGGATAGCCTCCTGGTTCTCCTCACAGCTGAACACCCTTCACTAACACATTAGCTCCTTATTGATAGGTTAGCTGTCTTTCTGGCTACAACAGAAATAACAATCTCATCTGTAGGCTTCCTGCAAAAAGCTTCTCCTCTGCTTTTGAAACCCTAGCGCATGTGTGTGTAGTTAATTGTTTTAGGTCTAAAGTTGTGTTGTGTTTTATTTTATTTATTTGTTCTGTTGAATGTTACTGTCCAAAATCAGTGTGTCTATGTCCACTTTTAATTTAAGATTTGGTTGTGTACATTGTTTGCATCTTGTGTCTGTCTGTCTTATATGTAGTCTAGTAACATCCCAACTCCTCCTCTCCCTCCCCTTCACACCTGTAGACCGTACCCATGGGGGTCCCTTCTTTTATGGGGACTTACCCCGGCATCAGCATGGTAAGACCACCAGTCCAGTATAGTGTAGTAATGTCCCTGAACCCAGTCTGGACATTACTAGACATTGATGGACAATGAGTCCCTCAGGTGTCCCTAACACCCATCAAGTGTCAAGCATTGTGTCTTACTGTCTCCTTTTCCTTCCACTGTCTCTGTGTAAGCCTGGGGCACCAGGAGCTCCTATGATGCCGATGGTGAGGCCGGGCTTCCCTGCGACCGGGGCAACTCCTGGGGCGCCGGTAACATATACACGAAATATAATGTTTTTTATTCATAAAAGTGAGAGCAGAGTCAAAGTGCTAAAAGTCAAATGTGTATGCAGATGTCTCCCGGAGCAGCCCAGAGCCCCAGGAAGCCACCACCACCGAGGAACGCTCTGGATGACCTCAACATTAAGGACTTCATGTAGACTGACTGACCTGTAAACCCCCAAGGTATAACGTATTGATAAATAAATGCTGCAAGCTTACATTACTTTAAATCTACCCAAAACCCAAATCCTTTACAACTCTTTAACTGTCTGAGTCTTGTGCTCATAACATGATGCATTTACAAAGTATGAGAACGATACGATAAGATGAGTCAGTTTAAATGTTTGCATTTAAGTTTCGGTGAAGTCGGTTTCTCGACTTTGAGTTTAAATTATATAATAATAAAAGTAATTAAATTGATTCAGCAAACCAAATTTATTCACAGAAGTATTTCAGCTATATGTGTATGTATGTAGTTGATTGCTGTAGCCACAAGTGTATATTCCTGACAGCTCATGTTGAGCATCAACTGGGGGAATTTTTGCTCCATGTAAAAAGCACAAACTAATGCTCCAGGGCCAATATCAATTGTTTATAGTTGCCCAACAAATAAGGAGTTGTAAGCAACATGTGTTTCCTGACTGAAAACTGTGAAGTGTCTTGAAAAACATGTTGTTAATAACCATTCAATGAGCAATTTTGAATATATTTTAGATGGTTCTTCTTCTTGGTCTGAAACATAATGTCATCGCTATAATGTATAATGTCAAGCCCCTATAGTCTTGGCAAATGGCCTAAACAACAATATTTGCTTTAAAGAAGTGCTGTAACAAATGATGCTGCACCTTTTAATAAATCAACATTTTGGAAACTTTTTTTTTAATTTTCTGTGTAATTGAAGTGAACACAGTGGAGGCAAACCAAAATGTGTCATGTGTTATACAGTATATAATATTTTAATATATTTAATAGCAGTTCACCCATGACAGTGGAATTCAATCAAGTTTATTCTCCCTCTGTCCTCCGTAGGTCTGCATTGTGTCTGGAGCTCTGTGGATGTGGATGTCTGCACTTTCCCACTGCCTTCCCCTCAGTCATGCCCTTCAGCCAACCAGCCATTTCATCAACCATCTCTGCCCTCCTTGCCCTGAAGAAACCCGCCCTCTTTATCTAATGTTGTAGCACAACTGTGAATGTGAACCCTAGGTACAGAAAACATAAGCCTGTTTGTGTGTGTGGGTGTGCGTGTATATCAGTGTTAACCTTTACTTAATATACTATGGAAAAAAGAAAAAAAAATTAATGTGTATTTAGATTCATTCTGGATTTCTGCGTATCAGCTGATTGGAATGGGGGATATACTGTATGTTGGTTTCTTTGCGCATCTCCAAGATGAAGACTGTGTTGTTAAATGTGGACTGTGTTCGGTGTGTGTAACTTCACTGGCCAACCTCCCACTCCTCTGCCCCTGTTGTTCAAACTAATACTGAGCTATGTTATTATCATTAAAACTTGGTTGTTCCTATATCTGCTTGGCCATCCATCCTCCCAGCTGTCTACTTCAACAACTCTGAATCGAAACGTACCTGAGAACAACTTGAACTGCAAATCTGGACTTATCATCAAACTGTGTTCTGTTTATTCTTTTCTTTTTTTAGGAATTGTATGAAACATACAAAAAACTGTTTGTTTGTTCAAATTGACATATGCATTTAGTCTTATCTTAAATTATAGATTATACATATTTTCTTTAACTTTATTTTGAGAGATAAATGTATCATATATTTTTAGTTACTTCTAATATGGTTTAAAAAAAAGGCTAGTAGACGATAAACCCCGCCTACTTTGTACATACCTCTCAATCTGTAATCAGGCATAGTTGGATGAAACTTTGCCCTGAGTGTTTACTATTCCGCCATCTGCTGGTGTGGAGTGATACTGCATCATAGCGTGCAACAAAAGTCAATCTGGGATGCATTTTATTACTCTCAGAGAGCTCCTCTTCTTGTCTGTGTCCCCACAATGACATACTATCCTGATGGAATTTTAACCTGACAAGGAAGCGTTTGTGTTTGTAATTGGCCTCATTCTTCTTTGGGTCGTTTAAGCGGTCGGTACATTTGATTATTGGTAGTCTTGAGGACTCTTTCTGTAAAGCACTCAAGTATAAGCTGGATGTTTTGTGTGTGGTTTATTTCCAAAAGTGACTGTATCTTAATCCATTGTGGCATCAACAAAGTGTTGAAAGAAAAATAAAGACGAATATGACACATAAAAACAAAAAGAATGTGGAAAAATACTGTTTGCAAAGCACTGAAGGCTTTCTTGTTCTTTGGGTTAATATGGATGGCATCATCCTCCCCCCACCCCCAACCCCCTACCCCACCTGCATGTCAGTCCAAATGAGATGCAATAAAAGACAAATACACTGATCCAAACGACCCTCACGGCTCATTACTTATCTCTGTTCTGCTTCTGTCAGCGTGTTTGAAAACAGTTTTATTTGTGGTCAGCATGAAACAGAAAGTGTGTTTGTGGCATGAAAATCCTTTAAACGCAATAACAGACATAAAATGCAATAACACAATGTCATTCACTTTTAACATCAGAAAACATAAATGTTATGGAGACCCACTAGTTAACATAAGTTCAATAACAAAAAGAACAACAGCACTGGCTTTACTCATGAATGTTTTCATACATGTGCATATATGTTGCACATAATAGGAGTACAGTTCTGACATTTTCCATTACAGTTTCATCTGGTGAGAACATTTTGAGTCATTCACGAATATTAACTGCACATGATTTTCAACAGATGCAAAGGTGTCTGATGGTAATAGGAAAGGGCCTCACATCCAGATACAAGGAGATGCAACAAACTTGAGGTTAGTTTGCAGATATTTATATTCAAACTGACCAGCTTTCCTCTACAGGTAAGTTAAAATATTGGTCTGATAGTTGTATTCTTCCAGTTATGAATTAAGTGCCATGTACTGTATAAGCATTAAGTCTTAAAAGTCAGTTCAGATGTCTTCTTGGTAAAGGTGACAAGCAAGGATAGAGATTTCACACTTCTCCATGATGATAACTAGGTCCAATGTGTATCCTAAGATTAACAGTTTCATACACAAGATGAACAACTTCATCACATGAGGGTTTTAGAATTAACACATTTAAACAATCACATGTACGTTTATTCAATTATTAACCTGGTTCTAGATTTTAATTTTTTTTTAAAAGCGTACTCATCAATTTTACATGTACGTGAATGTGCTTTATATTTCTTTGGGAATATGGTGCATGAAAAGGTAGTGTACAGTATTTAGTAGGATTTAATACGTCAGGTGATGTCACTTGAGTTGATGTCTGTTTGAACAGAAGACAAAGTTGGTCTGAAAATGAAACACATCCGGGAGAGTAGAGTTACAAAGAAGTGCTTTTAGGATCTATACAGCCCACTCCTCATAATGTATGTAATTCAACCACTACAAACATAAACTGTTGGACGTTAAGTTGAATTGTTGTTGACACAATTGCAGGCCTGATTAACAAAATGAATACAAAACTGTGATGCAGCCATGATTAAGGTATGTCGCTGGATGTTTGAATGCTTCATTAAGGCCATTTTGGATGACACTGCCGTTTTCAGGTTTTAAGCCAAAAAAGAAATGTTACTCTAGATTCTAAAGCCTACTAAGGTCTTCCTTTTATCTTCAGTTGATCTGTCTTTAAAGTTTGGACAGAGCTTGGCGCGTATCATTTTTGTGTAAATCAGTCGCTTTGCAGTCACACCTCTTTACAGTGACTTGGATCTCCATGGATCCAGTGGCAGATCTGGGCATATTTGGGTGGAGTAATTCTCACTGCGACATTAAAGTCTTTCTGCACACCCCCTTCCACCTCCACCCACTGATGGCCTGAAAACACTCCAATCACCCGCCGCTGCCACTTTCCTTTCCTCCCTACGTCTCCCACTTCCTGTCTCAGACGAATGTAAACACCAGCCCCTTTAGCGCCTGCCTTAGCATCACAGTGCTGGTAAATCAAATCGTCAGACTCATTGGAAACTGAACAAAAACGATACACCACTTTCTCATGTCCAGGCCCGTCCAGCAGGCTTTCGTCGGCATCATAGCCTGAGAAGTGAATGCGTGTTAGGGGTGCTGCTGAGGGTGCCACCCCGAGCTGCATGTACTTCTGTTTGAGGGGTCGTTTCAGCTCTAGGAGTGCATAATTGTAGTCAGCAGACACTGAATTGGAAGAGCTCTTGGTTTGAATCCACCCTTGAGGGATTCTAATTTGTTTAACTCGTGTCCAACGAAAAACAGGCTGCTTGCTGTTTTCAGTGTTACGTTTCACACGGTTGAGACTACTCGGTTTCCCTTGTCTTTCTCCTGCTAACTCGTCTACATTTCCATGATCGGCTACCCCTTCCTTATCCTTTCTCTCTCTGCGCCTCCTGCCTTTGGCTCCCTTTCTCCTTCTCTCTACATGTCCATCTATAAAATTCTGCTCATCAACTTCCTCCATTATCTCGGGCTCCAATCCTCCCTTTCTCCCATCCCTCTGTCGCCCTCCTCTCCTCCTTCCTCCTCTTTTTCTCTTGGTTTTTAGCTGTAGCACCCCTGCTCTAAGTTTTCTAGCACCTGCCAGGTAGTCTTTCCCGTTGTGAATACAGTGAGCCGCCGTTAGCACATGTTTTGGGGATATTAGGACACCAGAGCAGCCTGTGGAGAGACGGATGGTGGTGGAAAAAGGATAGTTAGTGATAAAATGAGAGTCAGAGATGACAAAGCGCCCGTCTGCTCCATAAATCTGTCGTCTCCTGCGGGTACGAGCTGATGAATGAACTGGTTTCCCTGCAGATGTTTTGTTGAAACCCTTCAAACTGATATCTGTGTGTGTGCAAGTGCCGTTCTCATACATTGTCTCATATCCCAGTATCCTCTCCTGTTCTGTCTGGTCTACAGGTGGTTGTTTGCTTTGACACTCTATTCCACATAGTGTCTCTGTCCCTCCTCTCTTCTCGTCCTCCTCCTGCCCTCTGAACAAAGGAGAGCTTAAAAGCTCTGTGTGCTTGTCTTGCAGCACCGGGAGGCTCTGCCTGGTCCACCTGAACACCTCACTGCTCTCATCCATACCAAAAACTGTAGAGGCAGTAATGGCGGCTGCACAGAACAGCAGAAACAAGAAGTGATTGAGTCCCATCCCTCTGAAAACAAAGTAAATGTATATAAAATTGGATTAAAAAAATATTATTTTAAGGCTTAATAAACCAAAACATCTGACTTACCACCGGCAACCGGAATTGATTCTATCAGAACAAAAATAAAATTATATTCATGCTCAGTTATTTTGTGCCTTTAACTCTTTGGCCAGCAGAGGGCACAGAAGCTACGGTTTAACTGTCCAACCGTCATGAAATAGCCTGTCAAAAGTTGTGTCTGCAATACAATCAATAGAAGTGTTATTGCTACGAAAAGAAAAAAAACAACTTCAGCTTCATATAGTATCAAAAAAAAATTACTGAAATTACAATTTCCAAACATTAGCCAAATCTATTTATGCAATTAAAGACTATGAGTCCGAATTCAGTTAACAAATCAAAATAGCCTACTTATACGCGAGCAAGTCCGAAATACAAGATAATTATTAAACAGCAGTCGCAGGAAATGATAAACAGAGAAAGCGTTTGTCATAAACGGTAGGCTATTAAAGGGAAGTGATCAATCTAGCCTTATTTTAAATAAACATTATAAGACATTAATGTTCTTACCAGCAAAAATCCGAAAAATCTTGGAGTAGACTTTTCTTCTTCTAATCAATAAAAAATTGTGTCCATCAAAACGGGTTACAGAAGAGTGGCGTCCACCATACCCTCCAATCCAGATTTTAAAAAAAACGAAAAAAAAAAAAAAAAACTGGTGCAGAGATCCTCTCAGCACTCAACATCCCACTCTGATGGAGAAAAAACATGACGAGCCAACGGGCAGAAGGGGGGAGTCAAGTCAAAAGGGGTTCATACTACCATTAATGAAGCTTTTGATCATGAAATGGTTTTAAGTTTTAGCTCAGGAGTGGAGCCGTTTGGAGAGAATCTGAGGTATTTTTCTCATATTACACAAACATTTTTACTACGACCTGTACACACAGAGAACAGTGCTGCTTTCCACTGTAAGAAATTAATTTAAATGTGAAGCTTTTGCGGTCAAAAGAGTCATTTGGGATTTATGTCAGGTGATGTTTGAAGTGTGAAGAGACAGACAGCGCACACACACGCACGCACACACACGCACGCACGCACATGCACATAGTTCAGCGCTATGTTGGTTTATTCTGACAAGTTTTTCCGTGGCAAAGAGTTCCTTCAGTGTGGAAACTTATAAATGCGTGATAAGATGCAGGCTATGAAACCCACGGGAAAACACACATACATACATAAACACACACACACGCACGCACACACACACACACACACACACACACACACAAGCTCCCCCCCAAACCCACTGCACACTCATCCCACGAACAATGTCCACAAGCTCCCACAGCGGGAACAAAATGTTTAGGTTTAGGATCAAAGTTCATTGTGAAAAGCATTCTTGAGCTATCTATGATCTAATATATCTATTCTTGAGCATTTTGAGCTTTATCCCATCACAAAGTAGCTCCATCTTATTCGGGGATAGCATCCTTTGGAGCACCCGGCGCCTTCATTGCCTATCGACCACTTCATTTGGCGAACTGAAATGAGACTGTTCTGTCTACAGACTGCACACCTCATTTGGCCTATCAATCTAAACAGCTGCTCCAGAACTACTGTAGCTAACACGTCTAACTTCACCAAGTAAACCAATTACTTTAACGATAATATTATATTTATTTACATTTGTAACGCCAGCTATTCAATTGGGTTGAAACCAAAACACTTACATTTCAAAGTGTATCCTTGAGTCTGCCATTTCATCTGCATTGGTGCACAATGAATCTTGGGATATGTTGGTCTAGAAAGGATAAAAGGGATGGTTCCTAAATGTTCTGATGCTCCTCAGATGCGTCCCTTTAAATGATGCAGATCCTGAACTGCTGATGGAGTTATTTAAAGCAATCAGAAACCTCTTGTCATCTGCTGATCTGAATGAAAGTCGGACCTCAAAAAAACAATAGAAAGCTCTGGTATAGTTAACAAATAAAATATACTTGTAATAAAACTGTATAGTTACATTTTCAAATATAGTCTGGATACATTTACAGTAAAGTACATACATAACACTTATGTAACAACTTTTTTTTGCCAATCCTGTCTTGTGTTCTGTCTCATAAGTTAAAATTATCTTGTCGGCTATCTGTACTGAACACTTATGGTCAAAATGAATGTGAGAAGTTTATTGCGGAAGTAAAACTAGCTGTGAGAACACTTCTGTGGGTTTAATTCTCACTTCTATGAGGTTAGTGAGGTTTAAGGTCATCATATCCTGTTTCTTTTTAAACACCTCTTTGTAAAAAAAAAAACCCGCTGGTCACCTATCGAGGTTGAACATTTCATTACTCCGACAGCACATTTGCAGCATGGATCCACTCAACTTCACAGTGGTTGTGTCCAACATCTCCTCTTCTCCTGGACATCCACCTCGTACATCCACGGGTCTGCTGTCTGCGGCAGTTTTGTCACTCTGCTTCCTGCTGGGAGTTCCTGGAAACATCTCTGTGATTATCCTCAGACCAAACCGACAGCACATGTCGGGTCTGAGCCAGAGTTTGATGTTGAATTTGGCTGTATCAGACCTGCTCTGCCTGCTTACACTGCCCTTTTGGATTTACACATTACTGCACAGTTGGACCTTCGGCCTGCTGGCCTGTAAGCTCCTCACATATCTCATGTACTGCTGCATTTATTGTAGCCTTCTGACTGTGACAGCTCTCAGTGTTCAGCGATACCTTCAGGTGGTGCACAGGAAGAAGTGGTTCAAAGATGAAGGAAAGATAAGGCTGCTGCTCCTGCTCTGGCTGGCTGCAATGAACCTGTCCATCCCCGCTTTAGTGGTTAGACAAATCAACACTGACGGGAATTCAACAAACTGCCGAGCTCTTTACTCCTCCCGGACGCAGCAGGTTGCTGTGCTGCTGACAGAGTCTTTGCTGGAATTGGCTTCACTGTCTGTTGTAGCATATGCATACATCCGCCTCCACAGAAGAGTGGAGAAGGCACCTTTCTTCAAAAACCCGCGGACGACCCGGCTGATCGCAAGCATCATTGTTACCTTTCTTGTCCTCTGGCTGCCATATCTGTCCATGAATGCACTCAGTCTGGTAGCTATTTTGATTCAAAGTGAAAGCATGATGAAGTTTTGTAGAGACAACTGGAATATTGTTGGAGCACTGACATTTGTGAATAGCTTCCTGAATCCTTTTATGTATGCGTTCGCTTTTACAAACATCTGCACCAGGAGCTTTAAAAGTGAACATAAAAACAGTTCATGCAAAAGCGCTACGTCCCAGGAAGATGAAAATAAGTAGTGTCTGACATCATCATTATGCACAGCTGGATTACTAGACTTGAATGGTAAATGGACTTTCGCTTATATAGCTCTTTTTTAGTCTTTAACTCAAAGCGCTTTTTCGTCGCATGTCACACCTACCCATTCACCCCGATTCACACACTGATGTCGTAAGACCATCAGA
The DNA here is from genome assembly GCF_947650265.1 of Symphodus melops. NCBI lineage: Eukaryota > Metazoa > Chordata > Actinopteri > Labriformes > Labridae > Symphodus > Symphodus melops. The sequence goes on from NC_136691.1 coordinate 12,653,260, forward strand.
AGTAACTAATCCCATTCATACATCGCCAACGAAGCAGTGGGAGCAATTCGGGTTACCGTAATTATTAAGACAATTGGAAAATTATGTAATAAAGTCAACTTGTGCTGCAATTTGGATGACAATACTGGGTTCAGGGCAGGAGTTTCTAATTTTGATAAAACAAAAATGAGAGAAATCAATTTATAAATAGATTTCAATTCTCTGAAGAAAAATTTTTTAAATATCATATGCCTCCTCCATCCAAGGCGGAAAAAAGATGTATCAAGGTGCCACTCAAACAGGGCTTTAGACAACCTGGTCAATTGGGTATAACATTAAGTTGGTCATTACTTCCAACTCTAAGTCAGATCAAATCTAAAACCAGGTGTACACTTAGCTGGTGTACTATAGTTTATGGATGTATTACAGGAGAAGCCAACAACTGATAGCACCCTCTGTTTATCAAATAACAGCATTACAATATTTTTTTGTCTAATCGATTGAATTGTTCCTTGATTGAATTAGTTTTAATTTGATCTCCAGGTGTCTTAACATCCCTACATGTGTAGGGTTTTTCTAACTGTTAAAAAGGTGTTTTCAGGCTAAAGTTCTCATCTAACAGCAAAAACAGAGTTCAGGGAGTGCTTCTCACATTGATCATAAAGAGCTGTGGATGATTAGTGGTTACTGATGAAACTTGAGGTTAAGCAACATCTCGACTCATATTAGCTATGTGCGGATTGTAACCAGTCAAAACCCCTTATTAAAAATGAATCATGATAAAGCAGTGAAAGATATCTGAAGATCAACTTGGATGAAATAAATTATTCTGTTATTGACATTCAAAACATGTTTCCTTTTTATGTTTCATTGAAGCTAGACCATATTATGCTACAGTCCCCAAACAGATTTTTTTGGGGATGTCAATTTGTGTGTGTGTGTGTGCGTGCGTGCGTGCGTGCGTGCGTGCGTGTGTGTGTGTGTGTGTTAATAACTCAATGCTTGAAATAATTAAATGCCAAAATTATGATAAAGTTGAACATCTCTTTGAGCAGCAAATAAACCAATATCATGACTGGGCTGTGTCTGAAATCTTATACTAATGTACTATCAACTACATCCTCAAACTTACAGTATTGTGCCATATAAGCATGCACATCTTCTGAAATTCATGATTTTATCAATCACACATTGGAATCTGAGCTACTGTACTGTGAAAGAACCAGCATGCCAGTCAGGCTGTAGTCCTATCTAAATTTCAACATGTAGTGACTTGAACAAATATGAAAACTCACACACACAAACTTAGATGCAATTAATTTGAAATGCACTACATTTTTATTGTGACATATACTTCATAGTAGACATTTTATGATAGCATGCCATTTTATAAACAACAGATTTCTATAAATCCTCTTGTGCAATGTGTTCTGTCTCATAAGTTAACATTATGTTGTTGGCTAAACTCAGACTTTTTTGAATGCCATCTGTAAAGAACGCTAGTCAGAATGAATGTGTGAAGTTTATTGCTGCAGCAACACGAGCAGCACTAGTTTAATTCTCACTTCCATGAGGTTAATGAGGTTTAATGTCATCATATCCTGTTTCTTTTTAAACACCTCATTGTAAAAAAAAAAAAAAAAGACCCACTCGTCACTTAAAGGAGTTGAGCAACAAGGGTTGTGCCAAAATGTTTATTGGTCTTAGACAGTAGACAGGGAACCAATAAAAACTATGGAAAGTCAATGGTTAATGGTATGCCTCCAATTGCCTTTAAGCATTTTCTATCTCCTTTTGACAGTCTGCTTCCCCTGTTAAGCTAGTTTATCTGTTTCTTACAGCCTCTGTATTTACTATTTTATGGGACATGAAATCAATTAACATATCAGGACAAGAACTGCAGTGTTATGAACAAAAAATGTATTCAAAAATAATTAGTGAACATATTTTGTTTGCCATTGTTAGGTTCCCTTAAGAGTAGATATGCAAAGTGTCCCAGCACAGTACACACATCACTTCATTTTCTTGACGGTCACAGAGTCACTGTTCATATAATTCTTAAAAAATCTCCTTCTTATTCTTCTTTGGGAGTTTCTAATGGTAGTCACTTACATCCACCACTGTTTCTTTTGTTGTTTTCTTTACACTCTCTACTGCCTTCAACTTTTCTGCTTTCTTTTCATTAAGTTCCTGACAGGACTGGACCTGACTCTTTGATATGTTTGGTTAACCAGGAAGTCCAGGGGGTCTTCCTGTGTGTGGGGCTGAGATGAGGGGATTTTCCCTCGATTAACTCTGCTGGTGATGGCCTTGGAGGATGAGGAAGTGCCATCATTTATGTTCTCTCCCCAGGCTGTGTGGACAGCATGTACGGTCAACCCATGAGCATTTGTGTGCTGAACTGTCTAGACACCACTGTAAAAAAGAAAAAAAAAAGTCCTACAGAGTCAAGACGTTGAGGGAGAGAATGTACTTTATGTTTTGTGACTCAGTTTTTCCTCCAGCTGCTCCATTGAGCCCAGAAAAGTTTTCTCTGGCCACATCTCAACAAAGAAAGCATCCCTTTCCCATGCTGAGATGACTTCTACTCTAAATTCAGTGTATGTGCTACTGCCAAGAGGCTGCAGCACACTGAATTTAGGTTTTCACATAAGTTTTTCATTCTCTGAAACATGCACTTGATCATCATGGGGGTTATCTTGACCTTTAGCAGGAAGAGGAAATAAACATCTACATCTTTTTTTGAAGCGTATATGCATGTTGTAAGGCTCGTGTGTTTCTGTGTAAGCATTAAAACTATCCAGAAACCCCAAAGACAAATATTTTGTTTTATTATATCTTAACTATAGTTATGATGGCTATCAATCACATGAAATGTTTTGTGCAACTTTGAAGATAACTTCTATCACTCCGATTGTCCCATGATAAATTCCAACTCACTGCTAAATCAATCAAATCATGAATGTGTTTACACAGAAGCTAATGGATGTTTTTGCTTATCAACCTATTATTACAATGTTAAGGGTTGTTTATTTGCTTTTTTGTTGAAAGATACTTCTAAACTGAAACCACTTTCATGTTTGTATGGTAGACTAAACGTTAAATACTACTACTACAGACAGGTCCCTCAGATACAATAGAGTACATTTTAAAAACAGTCTAATCCCCACAGCCATCAACACTCTGAACAATATGTGATCATCATGGAAATAGATATATGTACTTCGCCAGAAATGTGTGTTATATGTCTGAGTGTGTGCTATGGTGTCTCCCTGCCTGTACAGCTGTGAAAATGAATTTCCCCACGGGGACAATAAAGTAACAAAAAAAAAAACCAAAACCCAAATACATCAACAGAAAGAAAGGAACAGAGGTAAACAGACGGACCAAACAGGGAACAAAAATAATAATATAAATGCGGATAGCCTACTCTTAACTGCACTAAGGAGTTTTGGCAGAGAGAAACGTGAAAGTTGGTGAAATGTACAGATTCAGAATCTGAAAAATGTTCAAATTCTGTCCTCACAAGAATGGGTGGTCCCTAGAAAACATGTAAACTGCTACACTAGAAGTTATAATGAAAGCATAACTTTCCTGGTAGCTAAGCTCCAAGCAGTGTTGCAGGCCCTTTTTTACTCGAAATACAGTTTGTGTACTTAGTTCAGAAAATAGCTCAAAGAATTGTTTCACATCTCCAACTTATACATTTTACCAAATCTACATTGTGTGCCTTTAAAATGGAGCTAGTATAGGACATGCAGTATCAGCCAAGTGAAAAGACAGAAACAGGCAGCTAGTTAGCAACCGATAGCAAAAAGTCTAAATACCACATTTAGACTTACTTTTTTAACCGACTTAACAAGCTATTAATATAAGATATGTCTGGATGAATAGTCTGATAGAAACTCAAGCAATGTTGAGAAGAACCATATAAGCTGTTTCTCCAGAGTAGCAGTTCAGATGCTAAATTTAGCTAACAGTCTCCAGACAGATTAGCGTCATGTTTACCCTTCAGCCATGAGAGAGATCTAATTCTTATCTTACTCTTGGCATGATAGCAAATAAGCTTATTTAAAAAAATAAAAAACTTTTTACACAAGGCTTATGTGTGTGTTGGAAAGCTACTTTGGTGTTTTAATTAAAGGCTTAACATCCAAATAAAAATAAATTGAAAAAAAAAGGAAACTTAATCTTATCCAAGACAATTAAAAAATAGAAGATGTGGGAACTCTGTACTGGGAATAAAACTGATTTTCTGATGTCATGAGATTTTTCAAATGTGTTGGGTAAAGTCTTTGGAGGACCATTGAAAACAGTTCAAGTTATTGTCTGGGGATGTTTGATGACTCACTGCTGCTTGTTCATTTCTCTCTTCTCACGCAGCTAGTATTTACTGCTTTCCTCATCTTTCAATTAATCTATCTTCTCCCATCCTGCCATTTTTTGTGGCTTTTTTGGCTTTATTTTAGACAGAGAAGTGGATAGAGTCGGAAATCAGGGAGAGAGAGAGAGCAGGGAATGACATGCGGGAAAGGAGACACAGGCGAGCTTGGAAGACTGCAACCTGCATACATCATTCTGTTGATTCTTTGCCTTTTCTTTTCTCCTGTATGTTTTCTTCTTGCTGGACGTATTCACAGAGAAGCCAGGTTTAGGGGTAGGGGAACAAGTGAGGAGGGAGCAAGGACAAGAAGAGGAGCTGGTTTATCTTGGCTCTTCATACCTCCTCATGTGTCTTCTAATAATAGTTAGCTGGTTTCTCAAAGTTGAAGGTTTCCCACAACTTTGGAAAATACTTTGGCTTAGTGTTACCTGTGGACTCATGTCTCACCAATAAAGCTATGCAATTGTAGCTTCCTATACAAATACCTGCTTGCTCGCAAGTGAAACACCTGCTTTGTACCTCTTTTCTTTTTCTTTATGGGTTAGCTTTTTGGGTGATTTATAAACATCACAATTCAAAAATGATAAACTTCCTGTAAGAGCAATTCCCTCTTCCACTTGTCAAGTCCACAGGATTTAGCTAGGCATCACCTGACAGCTCAAACACATTCATACTGTCATTGTTACCTTTGGGAACTTATTTTCGAGGAAGGGTGTTAAGCCTATAACCAAGCTTTGAATTTTCATGAACATCTTTGATTGTTCCATGACAGTGTAGAGAAGTATCTTCAAGTCTTCAAGCAAAAAGTCTGAGATGAGATGACAAGCTTTATGCTTTTGCCCGACACAATCCAGACATCAGATCATTTACCACATCACAGTTTTCCAGAAACTCTTTTTATTTGAATGTTGACAGCTTTGTATGAACAGAGAACATTGATGTTACAGGCAATTTGAACTTACTCTGTTCTATCTATCTATCTATCTATCTATCTATCTATCTATCTATCTATCTATCTATCTATCTATCTATCTATCTATCTATCTATCTATCTATCTATCTATCTATCTATCTATCTATCTATCTATCTATCTATCTATCTATCTATCTATCTATCTATCTATCTATCTATCTATCTATCTATCTACCTACCTACCTACCTACCTACCTACCTACCTACCTACCTATCAGGTTGAGAATGTACCAAATCACATTTTAGCATGGACAATGATGACTAATAGTACTGATTATGGATGAAGATGTTGTATCTAATTATATTAAAATATTAAATGGCAGGTATTAGCCACAAATAATGGCAGGATTATTTATAGGTTTTAATTATTCAAGCTATTTCTATTCTGTCATGTGCCAAATATTTCACAAGTAAAGATGGCAATCATTATAGCTGCTTTGCTGTACATTTGATTTATTTTTTTATTTTTCACGGTGGGTAGAACGTTTTTATGTGTTATTTGTAAATGCTGTCACCTACATTAGATTTCATTTTAATCTTGCTAACCACTAAGTGGTGAAAAAAGTAAGGAAGTCAGAGTTTTTGGTCTCATCCAATTCTTGTTGCAAAAATTAATCAATCAATCAATCAATATTACCCTGTAAAAGAGTAGTGACAACTGCTGCTGTTTGAAATACTTAGTTATAAGACTCTAGAGTTTCTGCTTATCTTAAGTCATTCTGAAGCCTTTAAATGTCTTCCTTTCCTTTCGCAGTGGTTAGTGCGTGCGTTCCCATGTATGGAGGTCACAGTCCTCAACACTGACAGCCTGGGTTCGACTCCAACCTCCTTCCCGCATGTCAATCCCCTCTCTCTCCCTGATTTGAAACGTGAGTCAATTTCAAATACTAGACATCTGTGAAGCCTTCTTTCACTGCATGTTCTGCTGGCGTGTGCACAGACTGTCACCACTTTAACACTCCATCGGGAGGACGTTTTTGTTGTTCTATTATTCCAAGTCAAAGCAGATGTGTGTGTCTGAGGAGGCATGTGTTTGTATTTCTTGGACATCCAACCTGTTTTTGCGAGCGTGCATTTTTACCCGTCTGTCTGTGCGTTTTGTTTTATTTCGGTATAAGAATGTGTGGTCCACCAACTCTGTTTAGATACTCTCTGCCATTATAAGGCTTACTTGTTTGTAATGTTGATATGTTTACATCTGTTATCACTCGGCGTTATGCATCACAAATCCTACAGACATGTTTACCATTGATCAAATCTGAACACTTGTAATCCTCAGATGAACCTAGACATTCATGCTGAGTGAGATAGGCCAGGCCTCATTCAGGAAAAAAAAAGGTTTCTACTGACATGAGCAAATAAGGACACTGTATTTCAACTGACTTTAGAGGCATTTATACATTTCTTGGGGAAAAAAAGGCTTCCCAACACGTTTGGTTTTAAATCTTTTGCAGCAAAATGATGCATCTTCACTTCTCTTTGTTACCAGATGCCAAATATCTGTCAGATGTTAACTATTAAACCATGAAGAGTTAAACCTTTCCAACAATTTCATTTTGGAAATAAGAAGTAGCCCCTTTTTGGTTTTATATCATTCAGTCAGTCAAGTTCAGCTTCACGAAGCTGTAGCTATGTTTTAAAAATCGACTTCTCCAAAGAAGTTGCAAATTCTTTGTTTTAATAAACAGAGATTAGTGTCACTATTAAAGAAAATCATCTATTTTCTTGATATCAAAAGTTCACAATAAAGTTTAGCTCGACAAAAACAAGTATTGTCGGGAAATATAATAAAACTCCTTAAAAGCATTGAAAAAAATAAGGTGTTAATTACAGTATAGCAGATAAAAAGACAGGCAACCGAAACACGTGATTTTCTTTTTACTCAGTTTTTCTACTAGATGTGTGTAATTTTTACAGCTTTTCATTTATCAAGATATCTTAAAAAAAAATAAATGTTGATCGCGATGTTGATCTTGAAGTTTGACCTTTGAATACAAATCCCAATTGTTTTGTACTCAAGTTGAAGTGTATATTTGTGCCAAAGTTAAACTAATTCCCTCAAAGTGTTCATCACATCACAAGAATTGGATAGAGCTACAAACAAGTCCAAAGCATAACTCTCCCATCTCGGTCTTTTGCTAAGTAATTTAAAGACAAAAATTAGAAAAAAAAATAGTCAGTCATTTTATTAAGAGATTACTTTAGGTAAAATTATAATCTGTTGTTGTGTTTAAGTAAGCCTGATCACTATGGCACATGTAAAAAAAACATATATCAAATGCCACGCCATTGGCTTTGATCTGGTCTAACTTTTTTTTACATTTCCAGTCTACAAATGAATAACATTTTTGGGCACAGACTACAGGACGGTACATACTTGGGTGTAGATGGTGTAGCAGATGGACTTTTGCTGAACTACAATTTATCACAGGGTGCGGTGCTAAATGGCATGTAGTTAGCACCATTATGAGGATCTGGTATGCTGCAAGTGACACTGCCACGTGCAATCTATGCTACTTCAATCTGAGTAATTTAGGGGTGATTTTGCTGCATGGTAATCTGGCTTCAGACACAACACACACTAGCTGGGGGGAGGTGGGGTCTCTCAGATTGGGAGTTGATTCAGCAGAATATGCAAACACCCTTTAGTTTTTTTTTTAATGTTTAGTTTCTGTTGTAATTTCATCAAAGTGAATGTGATGAAAACAACCAAGTAAAGTCTTTGGAAACTTTGCAGTAAAGATTAAAGTAATTGTCAGTACCGCTCCCTCATTACTCTTTTATATGTCTTTTACAATGCTTGATCTGGGTGGAACGAACTCTGGCACGTCAACTGTTCATTTTCAGTTGTGTTTGTCAGCGTAGCCTGTGAATCTCGTTTCATGGTGACCCATCACCCATCGTCACCTGTCTAAGTCTTGCACCCCAGGCTTTGACAGCTTGTTTAATAATAGGGGTTTCACTGTTTTGGCAGCACAGCAGAAAATGTTCCTCAGTCATGTGAGATAGTGGGAGACAGTATGGCACGGATCATTGAGAAGACATAATGACACATGGATAAATCATCAACCTCTCTACTGTATGTTTTCAGCGTCTCAGTCTGGCTCCATGTCTAAGAAGAGACAGCTGCACAACACACAAACAAGTTGAGTTACAGCCAGAGTTCACTTTCATTTTATTTGAAGTGTTCTGTCCTCGTGTGACCTCTCTGTGTCCTTTAATTGTTCTCACAAATTGTATGTGCATCTTTCATTAATTTTCTGAAACCCCTGTAGGCTTTGGGGAACAAAATAATGCTGCAGTTATTAAAGCTTAAACTTCTGACTTGCAATAATTTTCAACTGTCGCCAACTGTTTTTGTTTCCTATTCAAAGTTACAAAATTTAGCTCATAATAATACTGAAATTACACAAAAAAGTAAAAAAATAATATTACTAATCTTGTTTTCTAGTTTGAGAGTTTTAACTCCTCTTACTCCAGTATGTTTTACACAAGAATCAACTCATTTTAATATTCAGATTTAGAGCGTTGTTCTGCATTTAATTTACTTATTTACATTTTTTATTCATGAGAAATAACTTTGTGTTCCCTTATCAGCCAACTTTGCCTTGTATCATGTGTTAAACATTTTACATTTTTAGCACAACAACAACAATTGCTCTCCAGAGCACAAAAACGTAGCCTTTGTATGACCCTGCAAGAGTTTTTTTTTTCTTAGAAGAAAAATAATGACGATAATAACGATATAAGATCCTTATCTGACTCTTCGTGTTCCCACGATTTGGTTACACAAAAAAGAAACAGCAGCCAGCAGACAGGACATTCTTACTGTTCAAATTTTGCACAGTATATAGCATCAGGTATAACAAAACTTGACAGCTATTTTCTTGCTTCACAAAGATGTAATGATGGGTTAAAATAGGCAATGTAGGTTGATTAGTTCAATAAACATCTTTTGGGGAAAAAAAAAAAAGAGGCATTCCTCATGGCACAGTCACTAACGAGTTAATACAAGTGAAAGATCTACCATATGCTCCACGCCACACCCAGAAGAAAAGACTCAAATGCACACGCACCAACTTCTTTTTTTAACGTTTGAGTGTCTTTTCCTCTCTGCTCTAAACAGGAAGTGCTCTGATTATAAACACACTGCAATAATTTATGAGGCATCAGTGAAGAAGTCAGTCCAATGAATACTTCTCATATCCAAGAATTCATCAGATCGACTCGTTGATTGTCCCTTGCAAACCCTGAACACTGAACATTGACTGTCGATGGTCCCTTGGTCATGTCAGAATTAGTCTGTATTGTATCTTCAATATCTTTTGACGGGATTTTTTTTTGTTTATCAACAAAGCAGAATGCCACTGTAGAATCGCATGATGGAAAATAAATCCATTGTCTGCTCTTTTTTTTTGAAAGTCCACTCCAGATTGAACTGTGTCCTCCAGAGCACGACTGCCCCACGTTTTCTCTAGAGAAGACCAATGTTGAACTGTGTCCTGTGTGTTCTCTATCACTTGATTTAAGGTTAAGGATGTCAATATGGAGGGAGGGCAAACAAGGGAAAATCAGCTTAGAAGGAGCAGTAAAGGTGCAGGGAATGCATGTAAATGGAAATAAATTCAAGGGGAGTCATTGGCCTGTGTGAGATGTAGGTCTTGGAAGGGAAGCGCCTCATGTTAGGTGTGTCATCAGGCATACTGTAGATAGAGCCAGCTGGCTGGATGCTGTGAGGCGGTGACTTGGTCCTTTAAGGCCTAACTTTGCATTTTTTATTCCAGGCTCTATGATCTCTGTTCCTAATGTTTTGTTTATGCTATCCAACCCACTTCTTTTTCCCCACCACTCCCTGATGTCCAGCTCATCACCACTCCATGCACTCCTCACTCCACCTCACTGTGTCGTTATCCAAGAACTAAATTAAACAGCAGACAATATAATTTCTCTCTTTAAACTTTAATTTACTGTCGTCTTCCCTTCCATTGCCCACAACTGTGCTGTTTTGTGGGATTGAGGCAAGAACACCTCACCCTAAATCGCTGTTAACCAAAGTCATACTCTAACAGACATCCAGACAGAAGAGCACATGAGTTGAGCTCCGCCCTGAACCTTTCATGACAGAGCGTAAATTGCCAAGTGACTTACCACGGTGCAAAATTACTGCCACATCACCTGCAGCTGCAACTCAAGAAGAGTCTTCAATATATCATAACTGAGAGCCTCTATGTGACTCTGGAGTCAAATACATCCTCATAAAATACCCCTTTAATCTGATCAGAGCTTAAGTGACACATATTGATCTCATGAGCAGATTGAAGAGGGTGTCACTGCACATGTGTTTTTTCGTGCTTTTATTTTCTGTGCCATTTCAACATAGCGTAAGACTGAGGAAGCTTTCCCGCTGGTGATGAAAGCTAACAGGTTACAGATGCAGAAAAACAGTGGAAATGTTTCTTTTCACCCTGCGCACATGTAGAAAATGATGTCAGTAATCGATAACTGCTACATGGTTTTATAAATGTGCAACTCAATGGCACGAGTTCATGCTGCTGCAATGTTGTGGCAGTAAGTCATTCTGCAGAGTCAAAACAAAGCTTGAGACAAAGCATTCAGGTCTTTTGCACATGCGATACGTCTTCTGAGTCATCCATACCGCAGACAAAGAGCAGATAAAAAAGGTCAGCTTTTCCTTTGGAGTTGTGCTGACACAGGAGCTCGACAAAAGACAAAAGACACAAAAATCATTGTGAAAAAAGGAAAGAAATACTAGACTTTCAGTGATCAAATCAGTCAGACTTCTTTATTCAAAGAAACGCTTCCCACGGAAATAAACCATTGATACTGTTATTGCCCACACTACCATTAAAAAGAACAAAATCAGTCTGACTATAAAGTTTATACGAGATATGCTGTATATGTGAGGGGATTGTTAGCTAATTTGAGTCATTTATCTGGTGTGCATGCATTTGATTAGTGCATCTTATTCATTAAGATTTTATTACCAGAAGCATATTGTGCCGCATTAAGTACGACATGACCTAACTTGGCTCATGGAGGACACCATTTACCTAAAACAGCTGTGCAAATACATGTGCTAACATTTCAGAACAGCCTAAAGTGTGGGAAACTGAGAATGAGAGAGAGAAGAAAGTGAGACTATAGTAAACTACTATGTCTGCAATATGAAAACAGCACCACCTGGTGAGGTTTTTACAGAGTCACTGTGCCTCCAGCTGATTCAAAAACAAGATTGTCTGTTTGCTGTAATCCAGCAGATGGCACTGCAGTACCTTCATGTGTGCCCTTTGACAAGACTAAAAGGGTTTTCCAGTTTCCTGTTGAAAGTGGAAGGACTTCTTGCTAATTCTCCAAAACATTAGGTTGTCTTCTGTTATTTTAGAAAAAATGCATGTGATATTCCTTTAACTAATATGTATGCTCAAGGAATCTGTTATTTTTAATTTGAAGAAACAGATTGCAAGTTTTGCATTACAATTTTTCCACCTAAAAGGGAACAACAAAGAAGTAAATCTCCATGATTGGACATTTGTTGCGAAAACAAGTTTCCCTATAGAGCATGATTGGTAAATCAGACATCCCTACAGCATTGCAGCACTTCTTTGATTTCCTTTATAATTCAATTGATGTTGCACCTATCAGTGTTTGCATACATGCTGGGCTGTATTGACTTGATAAACAGTCCCAGGGACAAAACAAGGATGGGCCACTTTAACCCTTTAACAAACAATTCTCTGTTACTTTGTTTAACTCACATTTCAGGGCCAGGACTTAGGTCTACTGGTTGTCAGTCTTCAGTTTTGTCACTTTCCTTTCATTACGCGGTTTCTTAACGTAGCAGAGAGATCTTCACAAGACATGGTCTTGACTTCTATAACCACAGTGTCATACAGGAAGCTGAGTCACAGATAGAGAAACTCACTTCCTTTTTATGCAGTCAATGTAGCTTGCTGTCCTTAGCCATGTAAACCTGTGTAAAAATGAACCAAGGCCAAATTAACTGGTTAATTATTTAATTATGTTCCAATCCTTGTTTATATAGGCAATAGTTTTGCTTGAGCAATACAAGTCTATGAATGTGTATTCTTAATTAATGGTGACCAGTTATTGCCATGTCGTTTCTGATTATTTGAATCTTCAGCAAACTCAGAGAGAGGAATCTTCTGCAAAGATTACTTTTTATTTTTTGGTTGAAAATGTGATGTGCAAATTCACTACTTAATCTCACTTTCACCACCCTGTCTTTTTTCGACAAAGTTCACAACAGACTCCCATACAATGCAGCTTCCAGGAGCGCTGCAGGATGGCTTACAGTGCAGGGCACGTCAGAGAATCTCATTAGAGGCTGTGGAAGAGTTTAGTGGGGGCTTACACTATACTGAGTGCAGGGTCAGCAAAGGTCTCTTTTTGAGGTCAGGGCTGAAACTGATTGGAAATACCATTGAGGGTTGTCTTTTCCTAAATACAGCATCATTAGCTACCTTAGCTATTATGTGCTTTAGGTCTATTTTATATAGCTATATAGAGGACAACAGGATTGGCACTGACAATGTGAATGTAATCCTCAGTAGCAGGAACAGGAATTTTGTAAATACTTGCAAATTAATAACTGTTGCAAATTAACAACTGTAGTGGTTATTGTGACACAAGCAACATAAACAAGAATGAGTGAGCAGAGTTATTAACTGTTTCTGATTATTCTGATAAAGATTCTGGATTGCACAAGACCTGAGACTGCAGGTTCTCAGCTTGATATACAGTACAACCAGAAGGTCTGAGTTCAAGCTACATATTTCCTCATAAAATACTGTTTAATAATACTGACATATAAGAGCAATTAAAACAATTATTTTTATTTTTCGGTTAGCCATCTCCCAGTTTTGACAAATGGTTGCCCACCAATATAAGTCTCGCTCTGCTAGAGGTTTCTGTTGGTTCAAAGGACGTTTTACATTCTTCTGATCTTAAATGGTTTCTTATTGGATGATTAACATATGTTTTGTTAAAATATGGTTTGGTTACAATATCAAAAAGTACAAGCCTACTTGTAGAAACCTCTCTGAAGGCAACCCCATCCGAGTGTGGCATTGAGCCCATTTGCAATATTATGACATTTTAGGGTTTTCCAGACTTCCCTTATTCATTGTGGATACTTTCTGCATAAACTAACTTTCTGTTCATGTCTAACCTCAACTAACAGATTCTGCATGAAATGCTGAGGTGCTCTTGGATAGGAGGGCTTTTTGTTTCAATTTGTTGTGAGAAGTTTTGCTTATAGCGTTTTAGAAAGCATTGGTTATATTAAAGAAAACGGTCAGTGTAGAGAGCAAAGGGGCAGCTAATATTCATTATTAGATAATGTTTCTCAACACCCATTTTACTCTTGCCTCTCAAGTTGCTCATATGGCACTGCATAAGTCGGAAGTCCTAATAATTTGAACTGGCTACAATAAAAGCCTCCAACATTGGCATTCACTCCTAGAAGCTATATTATCTTCAGATAATAGCCAAAGGTTCCAAGATTTTTTTCAACAAAGAAAACAAGCAACACATATTTGAAGCAATGCCAAGCTACAAAAACTGAGTAAGTGTTTCATTTGAGGTCATTGGGAGAAGTGCAGACGTGTTCGTAAAGGGAGAAAAGTATTTAAATGACTTAACCAGTATCATCACAAACTCATACATACATCTTCTGGTATAACTTAGAGAAGAATTTGTATAGTACCTTGTCTACAATAGCAAAAACAGAAGGGAGAAGGATGTGTTAGATGAATCAATTACAGCTTGCATGTTGCGCAAACTCCAAATTAAATATGGACCTTTTCCAAGAAATGGAGATCCAGACAACAAAATAAAAATAGTAGGCAGGGGACTGGGGAAAGGTGAGGAGGAAGACAGTGAAAACACATTCTGCTAATGGGCTAATTGTAATCTCTTAATGAACTTCCATGTTCAGGAATGATAATAATGGGAGGGGAAAGATGAAGAGTGGTATGGGATAAAGGGACGGAAATGAATATGTAACAAAAGAGAAGACATGCAGAGGATGAGAGTGGGGCAAGAGATACTTTGGGGTGTCTTTGAGGTCTTTGTGGGGACTAAAGAACAAAAGTGTTAACATAATTGTTTGCATTGACTGAAACTCTTGGTTACATCATATTTTTTAAACGTATAGAAGTAAACATGCACATTCATTTTACATAATAACACACATGCAAATCTTTAGATACTTGATAATCATTTTAGCAACCTGACAAGGGGTACTACTGAAATCCCCTTTGCCAATCCTCTGATGTCGTCAGACATTGGAAACCAAGCCGTAGTCATCCACTTGACAAGTCAGAGGTCAGGTAAGTAGCTGCTTCACAGTGAGCAGGGCCTGCGCTAAACCTGACATTGAGCCTGTTGCTGAATGGGAAAAGAACCAACGAGTGTGACTGGCCTGCTGCTGTGTGTCAAACTACAGGCCTGCAGATGGAAATATAAATGTAAAGTTTTATATGAGCTGCATGGGTTTGAAATTAAGTTTCATATTTTCTTTTACACTAAAATTTAACAGCATTTTTGTTTCTTAACTCTACCCAATAATGATTGGAGATGAAACTAAACCAAGAAGTGAAAATATCTTGTGCAGACATTATTAAAGGATGTCACAGGGCTTGAAACTGGTGCAATGTCTTGCAAGCTTTCCAACCCAGCCAGGTAAATAAAAAGTGCTCTGCATAACTTTTTTGCATCTTACATTTATTAGAAACATTGCTCACATGATGTAATGAATCCATAAACTAACAATGGCCAGGTAGAGTTGTGCCCGTGCGTCTTTGTGAATGTGAGTGTCACTGCACATACAGGGTAATCTGCTCTAAGCTGGTTTATGGGCTCGTCTGCAGTGACGCAGATATACGTGCCAAGCTCTGCACTGATCGATTCTCCATGACAACTTACCCCCAGAGACTACAGTGCATGGCTTACAACCTACATACTGACAGACAGTTTATAATACTCTAGAGGTGTAGAAAAATTCCTGTAGAGGTGCAGAAAATTGCTACAAGTTTGTAAAGTTGTAAAGCTTTGAAAAAGCTCTGCACACAAATGTCTGCAGGGCCAAATGATGATGGCTGAAAAGTCACCTCTAGAGGGCATTGGCATGCACATTCCCTGTCTCACCTGTGCGTTAACTTGCAAACGAGTGACTGTAATATTATGGTGAAGATTGGCATAGTTGACAGTTGATGATGATATTATCCAAATGGATCAATCTTTAAGTATTTTTGATTCGACAAAATGTTACACAATATATGGGAGTCAGTCATTGCATTGTGTAGGCCTATTTCTTAATCTACTGAATATGGGGCCAATTTCAAAAAAAGAGAAGACAATACACACTGATCCCAGAATGAAAGGGAAAAGTACTTATCAATTTTAAGTGTCGAAAAATAGATTCAAAGCAAAAAAAAGAGTGGTTTGGTTATGCTCAGCAACCAATCTTTCTTTCTCTTTTCTCTTGAAACGCCCATTTACCAGACACGCCTCTGTCTACGGGCTTGGAGTCATTCAGAGAAACTGTGGGATGCATCGACAGCTATTAGTGGGTGTTGCTTGTCAATCAAAGTGACCCGCCCCAACACTGTCTCAGACGGGAAGCAGAACCGTTCACAACTTCTCCAGCAGCTGTGGAGTGGGACCTCTGTGGTATCACGCAGTATCACCGAGCAACAAACGGCCAAAATGTAGTGGGAAAAGCAACAACACACCTCTTGCTGAAAGAAGGTGTATAGTGGAGCGTATAGCAGCCTTAAAACGTCGCGGAAAGTTGATTTTACTCAGCAGGGACGCGCAACAATTCGTGCGTAAAAGTAAGTCAAACAATTACTGGAACTTGTTTTTTGAAAAAGACGTTTTCTTGGATGCGATGGATGCGTCATTGGGCCTTTGGGACATAATGAAGAGCTGACAGTTTGAAGAATAATAATTTCCAGCCTCACAGTAAAAGTATATGCTTTCCAGTTTGGCGAAAGCGCCGGAGCGGAGCGCAGCGGGGCAGCAGATGCTGGACGGTGACTAAGCCTTACGGCTGGAAAGCTCAAGAATTGAATTTGTCTGGAGTGCAGACTTTATGTAAGAAGTAGGACAAGCATTACACCGCCCAGCTAGTTCTTTCCGTCATGCACAGAGCCGCCTCGTCGTTCTGCACCGTTCCGTGATGACAGACATCAGCTCTGGAGGTCCAGTTCAACAGAAAGTTACCGTTTGTTTAATGCAACAAATCCAGCGAGAGTTTGTGCAAAGTTTGTACGTTTGCATCCTTCTGTCTACCTCTTTTTAACATGCACGACAGCGTCAAGTGTGCTGCGGCTGACAGCAGCTCGGACGGGGAGAGCATAAGCCTCAGTGTGCTCAACTGGGAGCAAGTGCAGCGGCTGGACACCATCCTCACCGGCTCCATACCCATCCACGGCCGCTGGAGCTTCCCCACCCTGGAGGTAAAGCCACGAGATATCGTCAAGGTGGTCCGGAGCCGCATGGAGGAGAAGCGGATACATGTCCGGGAGGTGCGCCTCAACGGCTCTGCGGCCAGCTACGTCCTGCACGAGGACAGCGGACTGGGATGGAAAGATTTGGACTTGATATTCTGCGCCGAGCTGAAAGGAGAAATGGAGTTTCAGATAGTGAAAGATATAGTTCTGGACTCTCTGCTAGACTTCCTGCCTGAGGGAGTAAATAAGGAAAAGATAACACCAGTGACTTTAAAGGTAAAATACGCAACGCAATACTCGTGTAAATAAATACACTGTATGATTTGCAAAGCAAATTTACATTTAGTTTTAAACTTCTATTAAGCGAAAAGTCTGTCAAACTTTGTTCTCACAGATTACGCACGCACACTTCTGAGCTTCAGCGCAACAAGTCAACGTACATAGGCCTACCCTATTTCCAGTGTTAAGTTTACATTACAGCAATAGGTTGATAAGATTGACATCTGTCCTGAATTTATCTAACCTGCACGGAGATATAAGCCCTCAGATAGTGAAAAGGTCGGTTTCCAATTCAAAGAGGATTCTGTTTAATCCAATTGACGTCGGATCCACATTAATAAATCGGCCCTCAGTTACCGATACCGAGGAAGCTGCTAATGGCCCACCAACAGATGTGATAAGCAAAACGTTGCGACAAACGAAACAAATCTGTTTGATGTAAATAGTATTAATGTCCGGAGATACAAGCCTTTTCAAAATGAAACCGTTTTAAAATACTTCTATCCGGTGTTTGACCCATGAGGTAGCCTAATCATGCCTAAAAACGATCATGGGTGGACATATAAATCCTTTTCATTGATGGTTTAAGTATAAAGAAAAAGGTTTTGTGATTCCCTGTAAGAGTACTGGCACTTTATTTTAGCTGTTAGAGGAGGAAATGAGAGGAGTTTGAAAGCAGACAGAGAAGTTAGTATGCCTCTGCGTGATGGAAAAAGTACAATCTGACACACTTTTTTTCAATAGTGAAATTAAAACAATAAAAAACAAAGTCTTTTATTATATGAATAATGGATTCAATGTATGTGATGATTTATTACAAATAGTTAGGCTATCAAGTAAATCAAATCCATCATCACCAGCCGCTGTGGCCCATTTGGTTTAGTCGGTTGTCTCTAGGTTTGGGGTTTGAACCCCAGCTCCTGCAACATGTCTGATGTGTCCTTGGGCAAGACACTTAACCGTATATTGCTCCTGCTGCGTTGATGGTGTTTTGTGAACGTGCATGGATTAGTTACTTCAGATGGCCACTTTACATACCTCTACCATCAGTGTGTGAACAGGTAGGGCTGACCTGTGGTGTTAAAGCACTTTGAGTAGTCAGAAGAGCGTTATATAACCTCAAGTCCATTTACCATAAATATCTAGAATTACATATATGTATGTATCACAATATATAGCAACTCACAAAACAGTTTTTGAATTTGTGTTCTGAGAAGAATTTCTTGACTTTGATTTAAAACTCTCTGTGCTGACACCAAATATGACCAATGTTTTTTTTTAGGAGGCCTATGTGCAGAAGATGGTGAAGGTGTGTAATGACTCAGACCGCTGGAGCCTCATCTCACTTTCCAACAACCGTGGCAAGAATGTGGAGCTCAAGTTTGTGGACTCTCTTCGACGGCAGTTTGAGTTCAGCGTGGACTCTTTTCAGATCCGCCTGGACTCACTTCTCCTGTTTTACGAGTGCTCAGAGCACCCCATGGCTGCAACTTTCCACCCCACAATCCTTGGGGAGAGCGTTTATGGAGATTTTTCCACCGCTCTTGATCACCTGCGCAAGCGACTCATCTGCACAAGAAGTCCTGAGGAGATCAGAGGTGGGGGTTTACTGAAATACTGCCACCTGCTGGTGAGGGGTTTCCGCGCAGCTGCTGACAATGAGATGAAACTGCTGCAGCGCTACATGTGCTCCCGCTTTTTCATAGACTTTCCTGACATAAATGAGCAGAGGAGGAAGTTGGAGTCATATCTGCAGAACCACTTTGTTGACCTAGAGGACAGGAAGTATGACTACCTGGCCACATTGTACGACGTTGTGCAGGAGAGTACAGTGTGCCTGATGGGCCACGAAAGGCGTCAAACGCTCAGTCTCATCTCTTCTCTGGCGCTGCGGGTCCTGGCAGAGCAGAACGCCATCCCAAACGCTGCCAATGTAACCTGCTTCTATCAGCCAGCTCCTTATGTCTCTGATGGCAACTTCAGCAACTACTATGTAGCGCAGGTTCAGCCTATCTACCCTTGCCCTCCCTCACCTCCTCAGCATTACATTTCTTCTTCACAACATCCCATGTACGCCACCTGGTTGCCCTGCAACTAAACTTTGTGTACATGTATTCAGTTTTGCATAACAAATGGAGCCCATACTAGCCCTGATAATAAACAATGATCTTTAATCTCTTCGGACAGTTCAAATAAAACAGGGAAACGAGACAAGAACTCCAGGAGATGAAATGAAAAAAAGACAATAAATAAAAGAGAGAAATAAAGGAATGAGGACGAGGAATGGATCAAGGCAGCAGGCCAGAGAGAGGGTTTTCCCCATTGTAGGGTGCCACAGCAGGAAGAGCTGAGCTTACAAGGAGGGATGCCAAAGAGACAGCCAGCTCACCAGTTTAACAATTCTTTCATCCAGATCCGTTTGGTTGACCAAACAGCAGCTCGGCCCCAGAGTTACCAGCATACTGGGTATGATGATACTTCTTTTTTCTGGTGTGAGTTACGACTCACTGAAAACCAGATTGCAAAAGAACATTTATAAAAAAGCACCAGAAAAGACTCGCATAAAGCCCCAGAGAGAAACAGAGGACACAAATAATGTGCTAATGATATTGATTTATGGTCAAGGAACGCAGACTGTGTGACCTTTGCCATGTGCACTGTGTATTTAATTTCACAGACAATGCAAAAAGAGGAACTGGATACTGTTTACAAATCCAAAGATCTACTTTGATATACTTAACTTCATCTGATCCAGATGGGGGAAAACGTAACAACGAAACAATGCATGATTTATTTCTGTACAGGAATAATTTTCTTTAAGTGCCTAGATAAAGCCTAAAGGGAAAAGATATTTTGGGGTTCTTCAGAGAGCTGTCCATTTGTCTACATGACATTTTAACAGGTGATAATGAATGTACTGTGGAACAGTTAGTTTACCTGCAGTATGCTGAGAAGAGTCTCTTACACTGAGGGAGGTTTGCGACTTTTATTTGTCAATGTTGAAAAATGTTGTAGTCTGCAGTTCTGTTTGACTAACACACATCCTGATTACTAAAGAGGAAGTAACAACATAATCTCGTCATCTGTAGGGTGGTAGGGGGGTGAAGATTGCAACCAAAATATGACAGAAAATGAAGGGGAATTAGCATTAAGGTAAAACTAACTTATCATATCTGCAAAGAAAAACAATCTAATGAGAAGAAATTAAGCACATTTAACAAGTGTAGATAGTTGAAAGTTTGACTTTAATGGGTTTGACAGTATGGATTTAAAAAAATAAAAATCAGGCCTTCATTTAGATGCTCTAGGGGATTGGCTTTCTTTTTGTAAACTAACAGAAATGTATGTTTAATTATAGTGTTTCTCAACAAGACCCTTGAGTGTTATCTGGTGGTGAAACCAGACTGTGCTTTATTTACATCAATCTTCTTTATTTTAAAAGGCCCCGGAGTGCACTTCTGTGTACCACTGCTCCTTTTTTTAAAAATAAATGGTGACGTGTAAATCCTTGCACATGTGTATCAGCATCCTGGTATGCATTCTCAATGCAACCCCCTCTTCACGTATCATAGCTGCAGCTTCTTGTGGTCAAAAACTCTCCAGAGCAACTTTCAGTTTTGATAATATCTCAAATAGGTCATCAGTGTGTGAAAAATAATTTTTTTAAAACATGAACAGCCAATTATCTCACAATACACTGGAACATTTGAAAACATTTACGCTTAAAAATATTCATTTCAAATTGTTCTTGTTAAATTGCTGACATGGACATTTTTTTAAATGATTTGTATACAGTTCAGAGTAATTTTTTGACGCGCTATATGAACTGCAAAACTGTTTCGATGTGTAAGAAAACAAAGAGAGAATATTTGCACCACACACTGACACAACAAACGGTGTGTTTGTCAGAGGGGTGGAGGTTGGCTTATGTCTGGGAGGATGTAGCAACAGAGCAACTTTCGAATGTCGAGTTTACTACTTGAAGAGTCAGACACCCTGTAGAGAAAGACATTTCCCCCCAAAGAAAGAGCTGCATGAAGCTTGTTGTAAGTTTCCATGATTATTTTAGCACAGTAAATATTGGGCTAATTTAATTTGATTTCTTCACTTTTTTAATGGAGGAAAAAAAATAGGTTGATTCAGGATGTGTGAAAAACGGGCTGCATGTGCAGATGAAAGCTTTTACAACTTTGATCTCCTCTTTGCTCCGAAAAGCACCAGAGTGAGGAGTAAATGTCGAGTCGGGAGGAAAAACATACACCAGGATATTTCAACTGCAATAAGACAAGTTGGCTTAGAGTTTTATTTGTTTGTTGAGAATAACAGCAGGTGTACATTTTCAGCTCTACAAGTGCAAGAGACTCAACATATTCTCTACAACACGTCAGATCTCATATTTTTCTATCAATCTCTATTTTTGTACAGATTGTGTTTGGCTCATGTAGCAGCAGATCGAAAGCTATGTCATTGATTTTTTTTCTTTTGTGGTGTTTGCGAATCTGTGTGTTATTTTTGGCTGATGAAGAGCAGTGCAGGCGGACACAGTGGCTTCGTAAAGATGCAGATTTACCTTGTGTTTATTGTATGTGTGCTCTGAGCTGTTTTATGGGTTTTCTGTTGCTCTAAAGAGATTGTTTCCTTGTTCTATGTATGTTTTAAACTGCCGTCCTGTTTGGACATGAACATAATGATACGATAAATGCGTTCAAGTTGACCGACTTGAAAATTAAAATTGATGAAAAAAAAAACAAAAAAAACAACAACCATTAAACAAGAGCTGTTTGGTTACGTTTTTTGTCATCACTCTTACTGCACACAGACACTACAGTAGAATAACAGGCTTCCTAGAAGTGTCACCTTGAACTTCAGGTTAGCCGTGATACACAACACAGCTGCAGAGGTTTGAGGACCAGACTCATGGAGTCAATGTCCGAAGGTACACCACAATCCCAGAGGGCACCACAGCAGCTGCCAGCAAGTGACAGCTGAACGTAACGGATTTCCCCTCCAAGAGACGTCATGATGAGCGTCAGCAGCCGTCAACTGCCGTCATCGTGCACTTTGCCAGGCTTCATTAGCTCTGAGTGTTTAACACCAGCAGGTAGATTTGATGAAAAGTACAGACCTTACTACCAGCAGAGCCTGGATCTCCAGGGACACATGGGAACTGACTGAGGAGATTGGCTCCAGGTCTGCGTCTCTCTTAATGCCCAGAGGCCACAGCCTCCAGATGTCACTTTCCCCGCTAACACTAGGAAAAAAATATTTTACTTTGTGTCTCTTTCATGAGCTCTTTGAAATTCTTGTCTTTAGTCTGTCTGTTGTTGTCCTGTCTTCTTTTTCTTCTTCCTTTCAACTTTTACTGAAACTGCTTTTTAGAAATCTGGGGCCTTTTTAATTAGGTTTTAGGTTTTTTTGATTATGTTTACAATCTGTGTCATTATGCATAAACACAATATGGACATGTTAACCCACCCTCTCATCTTTTGTCCCCACTCATTTCTCCTCCTCTGTGCCTGCATGGGGTTGCTGATTAATTCACGCAGTGAGAGATGAGCCGTGTAGAGGAGCACAGGGCCAATGTTATCTCCTGTTAAGAGGGAGAGAGTGAACGCTAAATATAGGCCCCCCTCTCAGCCACTGTAAGGACATTAGCCCATCTGCAGAAAGCTGATTAGCCTCCCTCCATAAGCATGTGCTCAGTTCTTTGGTGTGGTTACTGCGAGAGACTTAATGGCTATTGTACTGTAACACATACCTCCCCCATCTCTTTTAGGTCACTCTCGTTTGAAAGGACAGAAAAACATTCAGGCTACTTCCTTATCAACGGCTTAAAGGGAACTGAGAATAAGGGATTGAGGCCTGCAAGTGAGTTGCACAACAAGTAACAAGTAGGAGAGCTAACCTAATAACATGGACAAGGTACTGTAGTTAGTTGGTTAAAGTGGTGCTTCCCAGTATCGTCTCCACAGGTGTGCTGCACAAAGCAAGTCTATCATGTGGTGTTGTTTTGAAAAATATTATTCTGTAAAGAACTGGTAACATCGGCAGTCTTTATATTAGCACATGGGTATGTTGTACTATCTCTGCATTTTAAGTATGAAGCTTTAGTAACAGGGCTTAGAAGCTAGCCTGGCTATGTCCAATCTTCATTCAAACAGCATCCTTCATGCTTACAGTAGCTGTTAACATATTCAGGGTTTGAGTGTTAGACGTGTTGTATGGATATTTGGTTATAATAATAATAATTATAATAATAATAATAATAATAATGATGATAATGATAATAATAAAATTAATACAATTAAGGGACTAAATTAAAGGATTTCTTGAAGAAAGTGAGTGTGGGGGAGTCTCAAAAGTTTTGCTTTAGCAGACCTGAGAGTGTGGGGAGTGTGCCATTGGAGGAGCTGAGACAGTTAGGGGGGAGCCCGGTTGTGTAGGGCTTTATAGGTGAGGATGAGGATGATAAAGTTGATACGCTGGGAGATGAGGAGCCAGAGGAGGATATGAAGGACGGGGGTTATGTGGCCTCTGGTGCGGCAGTGTGTTAGGAGACTAGTGGTGGAGTTCTGGATGTAGTGTCTAAAGTGTATTTGATGGAGAACCATATAGTAGACTGTTGCAGTAATCAAGTTTGGAGGTGACAAATGTGTGGGTGAGGGTCTCGACAGCTGACAATGAGAGGGATGGGCGGAGGCAGGCAATGTTTCGAAGATGCAAAAAGGTTGTTTGGGTGATGTGTTCGATGTATTTGGAATGAGAGGGTTTGGTCAAAGATGACACCGAGGTTACAGATGTGGGGGCGAGGCAGCACTGTGGAGCCATTGATGGTGAGGGAGAAGCTGTTGGTGGAGTTAACGCTGGATTTGGGGCCAATGATGATGACTTCCGATTTGTTGCAGTTGAGTTTGAGAAAGTTAGTTTGGAGCAGGGATTTTATTTCTGTGATGCAGCCAGTGATGATTGAGTGAGTGTTTGGCTTCAGTGTGATGCTAACAAACAGCAGTAACACTGCATGTTGTCTATCACGCACTGTCCTGTTTCTTCCTCCTCTCAGTGTGGGCTTAACGCTGGACATTGTAGGTTAATATAGCAGGTGAAAATAATTGCAGCTTTGATTTCGAAAGGCTTCCGTTTCAAAAGAAAGAGACTGACTTTAAATTTACCATCATTATTTTGGACTGGATTAAATAACTACTTTGTTATTTGTGTTTTAAAAATATGATATTAGGAGAAGCTCAGTGCTTTGGCACTGCGAAGCAGAAAACATCTGTTAAAAACTTGTTTAAATAAAGACTGCTGCTATCAAAGATGAAGAAAACATTCCTTCATGATTTATCTGCACAAAAAAGCACTGACAGATTTATTAACTACAGATTTAGTTGTTTCTTATCATACAGGGAGATATTCTATTTTATCTATCAGCACAATGTTTTGTTTAAGCTTTTCAGACATTGATTCTGATCAACTGAGACAGATAGATACAGGCCATGAATATATCCTCAAAGGATATATTTTTCTAAAATTAATGATTATCAGATTTGTAAGGGCCACTGTGAAGTTGACTTATCTAACATAAACCAGACTTAACTTATAAAGGAAGCGCAATAAAGTTGGAAGTCCCTTTTTTTTCTGCTGAGAGTATCTAACTGATGTGCCGTGACCAAGTGGCAACCTCCTGTCTTGTAAAATGAAGCCAATGCGGAAGTGCAAAATCTTGCAGTTCGTCGGGTGTCCGGTGGCTCCAAGAACACCAGAAGTCACATACACACCACAGGCAAAAAAAAGCTGTTTTTAAATAAAAATAAATAAATAAATAAACATGTTAGCGTGGTACAAAAAACAAAATAGGCCAGATTAGTTATTGTCATCGTGGACACACACTGTATGTGGGAAATTCTTTATAAAAACGGCTCTGTTTGGATTTTATGAAGTATACGTGTAATCCATAGTTAGGGGCGTAGCTGACAGGTAGGCGCAATGTAATAGTTCAAGAGGCTTAAAACCCGTTTCAGCTCTGGAACAGCCTGTCGTTGTTAGCTTCACAAAGTTAGGTTTAGACAGAATTTCCAGTATCGCGGCTGCTGCCGATGAACCTCCGGAGCCCCCTGCCATGACAAATGGATGTCACTATGGCTTCTTCTATTAATATTTAGTCTATGGTCTGGATGTATTTCCTACTGAAACAGAATAGAATTGATATAACCAATCACATGACAGAAGGTGGGACAGATGAATTCAATTAGGTCGTAAGCTTTCAGATAAAATAATCCTTACGCATCTCACAAATGGAGAAATTTACAGCAGCAAAGCAGGATAGCAGAAGAAAAATCACACAGTGCAAAAATTAAAAGATTTTCAGAGACATTTTTAATTGGTTGAAAATTAGTAAACGCCCCTAAGTGTAGGATGAATCATCAGACATTTAAAATGTTTAAGACGAAGAGAAAATACCGTTATTTTAATGTAAATTTACTGAGACAGTGCTGTATTGAAACATTTTGTAAATTAGGGAACATTAAACGCTGGAGGAACACTGGATTATCCAGGAAAATGTATTTTTAATTTCATGAGGACTTTAAAAAATATTGTTGAATCACATTTACTGGGTATTTATGGCACGCTCTCTCTCTCTCATCTTGGGATTGTTCAAGTTATTTAAATGGCTATTTTATGGTTTAATGAACAAATGGTTTAATCCTGTGTTTCTTATTTTTTTTATGTTACCTATCTGGTTTGTCTCACAAGGATGGTCATCTTTTCAGTTATTTTATTGGCGTTAAACAGCTTTCAGACCAAATTCCCTTTGTGTGCTGCATTGTTGAGAGTCTGATTAGAACCTTGCGAAGCAAACCTGTTCAAAAAAAAATTTGATGAAAAAAATCACAGGTTTCTGTTGAATCTTAGTTTAACTACAAATAGTAAATTACACAGAGACTTGTCTGTTTCTAAATTCATTCAGTTTAAGGCTGAACAATATAAATAATCTCCATGATTTACTTTTAAAGAAACAGGCATTGAGTGCATCATGCTAACTACATTTGTTACAATGTTGATTTATTAAATGTTAATAATTACTGCTTTGTCATATTAACAACTTTAAAAAAATGCTTGGAGGCGACCATTAATGATGCATTCGAGGCAGTTGGGAAATTTAATCCCTGATTGGCTTTTGCATCACTGCAGCTTTTAGCAGATTAGTTAAAGTTTAAATTATTTGAAATTTTTGAAAACTAGTGCATTATGAACACCCTCCCACTCCCCTCTTTACTCCTTCAAAAGCCACTCCTCCTCACGTACATGCATGAGCGCAGTTGTCCCAGAAGCGGACAGCTCATCGCTTGCATTGTGTTGAAATGATGTTGTCTCATTCAGCTGTAAGTAAACACTAAACTTTATCATAACACCCTCACCCAAAAAGGGGCTATATTCCTACTCACAACAGCCAACGAGAAACTGACACTATAAACTTTAACTAAAGAAGTTTGGGCTAAATTCATTTGATCCTTTTCCTTAAAACTGCTGAAGAAGATAGAGTTTCTTTGTTCCTTTGTCAGAGCACATAAATTATTTATTTCTGTCAGGACCTAAAGACAATTTCAAACAACATCTTTAAAAGAGTATGTGGAGAAAATAACCCCTGTCTTGAACTAAACAAGGAAATTAATAACACTTAAAAGTCAATTAACGACTTGTAAAACACACCACTTTAGTGCGTACAAGTGGTTTTCATCATGCACATTTACATAAATACAGCTTTAACAGTTGAACTGTTATTGAGACACTTTTTTGACCCAAATAATACAAAACATGATGAACTAAAAGCTCCGTTTGTGGAACATGCACAGCTAAAATAACAGAGAGGTATTATTATCTATAATAATTGTGCTTTTTGGACCAAACACTGACACATTGATTGTTAGCACGTGAAGATAGTACCTAGAAAAACACAAACACACAGAGATGCACACACACCCAGAGATGCACACACAGATCCAGTGGGGTTATGGTGGAAATGAACCAGTTGGAGCAGCAACAAGGCCAAGAGTCCATCCAGCTCAGCCCAGTTCGGGCCAGAGGTCACTGAGTAAATCAAACAACAGCAAGACAAGACTGTGAGAAACAAGGATGTTTGTCTGTGTGTGTAAGAGAGCAAAGTAGAGGGAAGAAAAAAGTGTGTGTGGGCATGCATGTCTGTATTTGTGTGTTTTAGCTTTTCTGTGTATTTGTGTAATGGGAAAACTCAAGCTTGCGCTCAATGTTCAGTACGACTTATCTGAAGATGATGTTGGTTTTAGAGATTATGATTAACAGTTACAAACAAAACTTGATCCTGTTGATTATTAGGCGGCACAGTTATAAAAATTCATTCTTGCTGGTTTAACCAATCACCAATGAAGTTTTCAGTGACATCAGTTGGAAAACAACTGGCTGGCTTTAGTTATAAACTAGTTTCAACCCCAATCTGAAGTGTTTATGCCTGGCAGTGTAAATACTTAAGCCAGCTGGACCAGGGCTGGTGCTGGAAAACAGACAAGCATGTTGGGGTGTAAAAAAAAAGTTACCAATAGAGAAAAAAAGACACATGGTAACATGGTTCTGCTGGTAAGCTGAATTTCCCCTGAATGAACTGAATGTCTTAAAAGGATACTTTACTCGTTAACACATGAATCATATTGGGTCATAAATGTGAAATACATTTTGAAGTTGGTGCCTTCTTGACCAAGAAAAGGCAGAAAGTGTATTTTTCGCTTAAGTGGATGAAAGACGACAAATCCCAGAATGCACAGCACCGCAGGCAAGTCCCATAACTGAAGCTATGGTTCTCCATTTAAACTCTATAAAGCTGGTTCCTCAACTGTGTCCACAGGCAAACAGTGAGAGCATCAACACAACCAGTTTGCTCCATCTTGAGCTGGCCCGGGCTCCTTGTCCTCACCGCAACAAGCCTCGACTGCCCCTCACAATATTGTGTCTCGTAAAGATAGAACATCTGATTCGTGCACAAGACCTTCAAAATCCCCTCCATCCATGTCAGATTGAAGTTGAAACATGCTTCTCTCTCTATTGTTGGTTCTTCTCACGCAAAATGGCGATGTTTGCGTCATCGGAAGCTGCTTTATTGCTTTGTTTTTTACTGATAACACCACACGATACTTTTAATGTGTATGAAAAGTTAAATGAATTGAAGCAGCCCCTTGTTAGCCATCAGTCTGAGGGAAAAGTTAAGGAAAGACAAAGTGTGCCGACATCAAGAATACATGGCAAACCCTTAAACTGTTCAATTCTGTGTGGAGGCTGCACCGAGGTATTACCATTTAACTGTAAATATTACAGCCACAAGATGAGCGCAACGAGTCAACATTCCAAAGCAAAACAGGGATTCAAATCATTAAGATAAAATCATTTCCAAAAATGCGATGAAAAACAGCCACTTTTATTACAGTCCCTGCTTATCATACCGAGTGTGTCATTCGAGTCTGACCACAGAACACAAGTTCACTAGTATTTACAATATTTTTTTAAATAAATGTGCTTGCAATCATTAAAAAAATTACACATTAACATGACATTATTATACATAATAGCCTTGTGTTTTTTTCTGATTCTAACTTCCTATGGGTTCAGTTTATGATTGGTACTTGGACGAAGGATTCTAGGTGGAATCAGGATGTTGAGTTGGTCATTAAGATAAGTTAACATTGTCAGTGAAAGCGTTGACAAGTATACAATTGAAACAGTGTCTACAAGCAGGTGTGCACTTATCTGTGTGTTTATGTTGACAAGACCCAGGAGGTACTGAAAGGCTGTGATGGATTTGCAAGCTGAGGAAATGTTTATTTTGTAGCTACAGTAACCTGGATGTGTTTGTGTGCCTGCGTGTTTATGTGTGTGATTAATGATGACGTTAATCCATGTCAAACCTATAAAGTGTGACATAAAACAATTTCTAAGAATTCACCTTCAGGCTACACTTACTGTTATGAAACTCAACTATTACCTGAAGAAGGAGCTAAACTCATTTTGCTGCGTGTTCTCTGTCAGCAGTTTAATACTACGTAGGCTAAAACACTGACTTGCATTTTCTTCCCTAGATAAAATAACGGTGTTCTGTAATGGGCATTAATTTCAGCACAGTTACCTGCATTTGGAGCTAAATTTAAAATTCCAAAGGTGCTAATTTCTGTGAGTATCTTATTTGTGGATATCCATCTTACTATTTTAATGATGTGTGTGCAAGTTTTCCATTTTAAATGTGTGTTTATGGCGTCAAAATGCTAGTTGTGCTCTCACATCCTGGTTAAAGCATTATCGCTTTCCTCCTGCCAGCACGCCTGCTCTTACCTGGACTGTAATGATAGTCATTATCACATTGTTATAGCAAACACACCTGCCAGCTCACTGCTCGTGCCAAAAACACACCTGTATGTTTTTAAGTATAGCATTGACGTCATATAGGGAAACGGAAAGTTATCTGGCCTGGAGAAATGACTGTATATATTTTGGCATGTTTAGTATTCAGCTTTTACAGTGTCATAAATCATCTGATCTTTATCTGTATGCTGTTGATAATTTATGGGGTTACATTTTCCTAAAGGCTCTCTGAAAGGATATTTTTTTTTTCGACTCCTTTTTGTGGAGGAAAAAGTCGTTACAGGGAAAAAATGTTTTCGTGGCTGTTTTCTGTGTGATGAAGGACTTTTGTGTAATGAATCACAGAAAATGTCTCAGTCAAAACAGTTTGTATTTAAACAGCAAATGTTTCCAGGAGTGTATTATTATGGCTGCTGGTCACACACAAGCAGACCATGCTTACACTGCACACTCTGTTTTTTTTTTTTTTGGTTTTTTTTTTGTTCCAGTTTAACAGCAATGTTCCCAGCCCAATAAAAAAAACAATAAAAAACTCATCCAAGACTCCATAGTTTCACACAGCTGCTCATTTTTTTAAATCTAATTTTAGCTGCTACAGTCATGAAATTGAATAGATTAGCTATTAATGTGACAGAAACAAAGTGCCAGCTGCCTGCATTTTGGTGTAACGTTGTCACGAAAGAGTTAATCTATAAAGTGTATGTTTTAAGGGGCTTAAGTAAACCCATTAGTGTTATCATACTAAACTGTTTCGATACATAGTCACGTAAATAACCTTTTTCCTGGATTGCTGCTGAGTGTAAATGGACTCAAGACCCTTGTAAGATAAGACCTGCTGGGCTTTACCCAGAACAGCTTTCTTTTTTGCATTTGAATCCAGATGTGTATATTACTTATCACAGGCTTGAAGTTTGGCTTGTTATTTTACTTGGAAGCCTGATAATGTTCCCAATCAGGCATGGAAAACCTTTGAGAATTATCCAGGAACGTAAAGAACTCTTGGCTTGTAAATAAAATGCAAAAACAACCAGATACAACAAGGTTGGGAAAGGTGTTGTATTCACTTTAGTGCAGACTTTGATGGAGATTTAGCAAGATGTGAGCACATCATTGTGAACTGTATGCACTTTAAACTGTATCTTTCACAAAGGAAGGATTCAATCCCTTTAGCATGGAGTCTCTTTTTCCATCTCATTAATTCCGAGTATTTATAACTAAGTGTTTGAAGGAGTATATGTCAGTATGAACCTCTACTGGGAGATAAGTTACTCTGCAGAGATACAATGTTACTCACATCAAAAGCTGCCAAAATCAACTGAAATAATGATTTTTGGTCCAGGTTATTCAGGACTACTATTACTCAAGTGAACTGTCTTACATCATGGCCATACATGAGGAAAAAAATGGCAAATGAATCTTCTATTTATCATAGTTCAATGATTAAGGAGAAGCAAAGAGATTTCCTTTAAAGAACAGTTGTGGATGTACCACCCATTCCCTGGTCTTTGGTGAGCACCATGTATACAGGGAAAGCATGCATGGCTGTGTGTGCACATCACTTCCACTGCATGAAAATGTTCTCTGTCATGTTTGCATGGCAAACAAAGTGATCAACTTAAGTCAGCAGAGATGTTCTTTTTCTCACATCAAAGCAGGTTCTGGTTGACTTCCAGCTGTGTAAATATGAGTATAATATATCTAATACTCAACATGGTTGAAAGGAAACACAATGGGTACATAAAGTAGGGATAGGGATGTTGAGATAGATTTGGAAAATAAATGTTGATGGCAGATCATTTAAAAAATGTGAATTTTATTTGCTGTCAAGTCAACCATATTCACTACAACAATCTGACCAAATCCATCTCTCCATGGTTTTCAAAATGGAATTCACCAGCTTCTGTGTATTTCTATGAAGAAAAAAAGACTGTAAAACTTAAACACCGTTTTTGAATAAAGAAACATGGTTGTTGAACTTTTAACCTGTGTTCGCTTGGTCCATGACACTTACACATATGTTTTCTTTTCATGTCTCCATGCTCTTCGGTTCCTTCTGCTTTCTGATGAATAATGACTAATGAAGGATACATCATTTATGGAGACATTTCTTCACTATCTGTGTTTGGTCTGGAACACACACCTGCAAGCCTCAGAGAAGAAGAACTATGAGTTTTTTGTTGGAATCGTCAAGTAGTGCCTGTAAAGTTTGGCTTGGTAGACGTGCAGGGAGGAGCCCATGTTTTGTGGGTTGTACTTTTTGGTTGTACATGTCGAACAACTAAAATTGATTCTGAGTTCCAATAAGAATTGTTGGTGTGGTGTGCTATGAAGACTTTGTCAAACCACAAACTATATGAAAATGTGTTGAAATACTACTGTGAGGATTTTACCGTTTACTTGTGTACATTTGAATAATTGTAAGGAGTAGAAATTCCTCTTTACGTGTGATAGGTTTCATTATGTTGTGCCCTTGGGCATCCCAATAAGTAAAAAAAAAGATGTGTGCATTTTCCAGCAGTTTCCATTTTAATAAATGTTATTAAATGTCATTACCAGATAAGTGATAATCAAACACTCCTGCCCTTTTGTAAAGACATTGACGGTATACAGAGGATGAACCTCTGTGACTTTGGTGATGTCCGAATCTGTCCTTTAGCTCTTCTATAAAGTTGACACTTTATTTTTAGACTAATATCTTGACAGTGTTTGGATGGATTGCCATTATAATTGGTATGGCCATTCATTTCCCCCCCAAAAAGATGCTCCATTGTTTTTATCTTATCATCATTAGGTAAGATTGTCATTAGTATGATTGACATCCCATCAGCCCTTGTTGTACTTATAACTTCACTGTTAGCATGCTAATTCTTTAGAATCTCTCTAAGCATGGTACCAGGGCACTCCATACACCCAATCCCATCCCCAACTAGCCCACATGTACCAGCCTGAGGGTAAAATCATTGTAGGAGGTAGAATATTTATAGAAATAATGACTGCTTTCCTTTTGGGATCTTCTTGAAGCAATTATGTTAAAAA